>NC_056725.1:1830816400-1830966400 GCF_019279795.1 Protopterus annectens
GTAGTGAAACTGATGTCCCCACGCAATGTCAGTCACCACTGCTCTTTCACAGCCCCAAAGTTGGCAGTGCTGGGTGCTGTGCTGGAGGGGCTGCCTGCACCTCTAGCTGCACCAGCCTACTCTCCACCTGGTGCAGGCAGTCATCCAGCTCCATCTGGAGGACACCGTGCACCATGCAACAGAACTTGTCCTGGGTGACAACATCCTCACTGTGCCCACTTGCAGGGGAGGGGCAAACCCCATCCCCTGCAGTGGTTCCACCCAAGGGTAGCGCAGGACCAGCAGATGAGGGAGGTTTGGGTTGGGTCCCAGATGTGCTGGGACCCGGTGCCTCGGCCAGGTGGGATGGGAGAGGCAGATCTCCTGGGATCTGCCTTCCCATATGTGCTATGGTGTGGAAATTAACAATGAATATTGGTTAATTATGCACAACACATTACATTAGTCAAAATAGCATGCATGGATATTCCCATTTACCCAATACAGTGCAATTATAACAGTGCCATAACAAAGAGAACCCATGTATATATGGAATGGCATTCAGGGTTGCAACAGCATGCCAGTTAATGGTATGTCAGGCAGGCAATAAAATGATTATTTAACAGGGAATATTAGTATGCACACAGTTTAAACAATGATAAACCAAATGGAACAACGGTCCCAACAGTAGAGGTTTATTTAGGAGCATGCCCATGGTTTCAGTGTGATGGTTGGATCAGTTGAATGGTGGGGGAAGGAAATAGATTCAATTGACGACTGCTATCAAGTATATTTGTCAGTACACTACTATTCACTAATCTACATTCTGACCACACTTACACTCCACCTGGGCCATGGGGCTGTTACAGCCTACCAACAGCTGTAGATATCAACAGAGCAATTGCACCCTTATTTTAGTTATACATATCAGACCTGTTTCTATACCAATTTATTTACCTATGGACCCTGTGCAGATGAACCTTGTGCACATTACATTGCTGTTTCTACACATATTTCAGATTCCTATATTAGTTGCAGGCCCTGGAGTGTGTGTTGTGCCTTTCACATACATCTACTATGACATTCTCTGTGTGTAGGTTTCTTGCAACTGAGGAAACTATCTGTGACAGTGTGACACCTGAGGGGGTTGTCTGGGCCAGACTGCAGAGTGTGGTTGTCTAGCCTGCATCTATTTGTAGGACTGGGGCTGATCAACACGGCAATTGTACACCTTTCAAAGTTATACACCTCATACTAGTATTTCTATTCAGATTTCTTTACCTGTGTGCCCTGTATGGAGAATGTATGTATTGCAGTACACTACTTTTTCTTTTCAGATTGCAATTTACAACTGTAGAACCAGACTAAGATGTTAGTGGCAGTCCCTGGATTCAAACCGTGGTGTGTGTGCAAAATTGAACTACAGGCCTAGTCCTTATCAGACTGAGCTAATGGGGAAGTGTTGTGGGTTGCTTTTGACATTTCTATCTAGTACATATTTTTGTGCACAGTACTTTTATTATGACATTTCATTATTTGTTTCCCATTTTCAGTACAAATTTTGCATACACAACAGACATTGGTGTCACTGCTTGTGAAACATGTGCACATTAGCTGGATTACACATTTGACTGTTTTACAAGTACATACTGCAATTTAGATTCCTGAGTACACAGTGTAGGTTTTAAGTCTGCACCTGTTAGCCTTATAGATTTTTCAGTACATTTACAGCTACATACAGCTGAAATTAAAAGGTTAACACAAGATGATGCTGGCAGAGTAACAAGTAAAACACATTCTGCTGGAAATATGTACTGTTGTTTTTTTCAGTTATTTGACATGCCCATTCTAAAGTATGCAGACAAGCAGTGCTAACTCAGTTCACCTGAGTTAATGCATTCTGCAGGACATGCACATTTCTATTTTTCAGGTACAAGTGAGATGACACACACTAGAGTTTGGGATCACCTGTATTAGTTTTGACATACATATCTGTGTACAACTCAGAAATCCACAATTACTACTTCTGCATGACCTGCACAGGGGAATGCTTTTCATTTCTAACTGTTACAGTAGCCCTGATATGGCACTTTCTTGGCAGGTACACTCAGAGGCACTCATACATATTCTAATATTCCTCTCCTGCATATTGTACCTTGTTTGCTACTGACATCTGTATTACACAGCAGCTGGGAATACTCCATTGTAATGCTGGCAGCCTGACACAGGTATTTATTCTTGACTTTTACAGCACAATTATATATACATGCAGTACTACCATTACTATAATTTTGATTTCTTACTGCTAATAGTAGGGGGTATTCTGTACTCACCATACTGCAGATGCAGCTGGGCCAGTCACTGGGCATGAGCCTGAATATTCTGGGACCTCTCTGCAGCAGCTGTATGGTGAGACATCACACATTAATCACACCTGCACAGTCACAAGTTGAACTTTTTCCATACTTAGAGATACATAAGACCGCATACTTACAGACAGGGGGGACATCCTGTGCTCAGGCTTCTTGGATCCACTGGTGCAAGAGTGCACCCCTCCTCTGCTTCAGATTGTTAAGGTGGTGACGTACCTGCTCATCAGTCCGGGGTATGCCAGTGGCACTGGTGAGATTGCATGTAAGCTAGTCCCAGACCTCTGCTTTGTACTGCGAACCCTGGTACTGGCCCTGCAGCAGCCTGCCATCATGGTTTTTTACTAGGAGCCCAACCATGACCCTGGACTCCTGAATGCCCCAATGTTGCACTCAAAAGCAAACACCTTCACCGATACCAGACATATTGGTCCTGCTGTGAGCAATCCCTAATGGCTAAGGCTGTATTTCCACCTGTGCAGTTTAAATGGGGGAGTTTTCCCGCACTTTTTCTTGATTGTATGATTTTAATATGCTGAGCTATGCTGAGCTCCATGCAAATCCGCATAGCAATGCTTAAACCAGGTAAGCACAGTTGAAAGCCAGTAAACAATGCTTACACTAGTAAAGCGTTTTCCCGCTCTTTTTCTTGATTGTATGATTTTAATATGCTGAGCTATGCTGAGCTCCATGCAAATCCGCATAGCAATGCTTAAACCAGGTAAGCACAGTTGAAAGCCAGTAAACAATGCTTACACTAGTAAAGCATTGCTTAAATCTATTTTTTTCATTACATTTATAAAGTACTTTTTACAGTTATATTTTACATATGCCCACCCCTACTGTGCTATACATGAGCCATACGACTGACATCTATCATTCAATTTCCTTAAAAGTTTTTAAATTACTTGGCAGAGGGGGGATTCGAACCAATCATGTTCAACAAGCTAAACCATGGCAGTACCACTACACTACAGCCACTTGATGACATTTTGTATCACAGTAGCACTTGTCTATCATTTTCAGTATTTCAGCCAGGCTAAGCATAGCGGCGCGCCATGCATACAAGCTGTGCACTGCTTAAATTTTGGATTTATTTGATGAAGAAAATACATTTTTTAATTTTTATTGCTTTCCTCTTACCCTACTGCTCCCATGCCTGTAGAGCAAGAGTGCATACATTTGGGGGTGTGCACTTGAAGACTGCTGCCTTCTAGGTGTTTGTGTTTTTTTTTTTTTCAGTGTCTGCGGACACTGAAATGTTAGCTACTTACATTTCAGTGTCAGCAGACACTGGTTTAGCATATAATATTAGAGCCAGGCTCTAATATTATATATATTGACACTCAACTGTGTCACGAAGTGCCGTACGGCACTTTCTGAGTGAAGGGGGCATGTTACATATGCAGACACTGCTGACACATGTCCCCTTTGCTTGTTCCTGGTTTGTGTCCATTTAGATTAAATAGCAGTGTGCCTTCATGCATATGCAAGGCCCGCTGCTATTCTAAATGGACACGAACCACTCCATGCAAGAATAGTTTTATTCTTGCATGGAGTTTTGTGAATCCTGGGGATTCTCTCTGCCATGATGTAGTATCTGTACCCCAGTTATTTCCAATCCAACATATGAGAAAGGGGTTGTGATCTACATTGAGGCCTTATATCTTGTTTTGTGGTTGCTTAGGATTGGCCGATTATACTGAAAATCAGCTGTGTTGGCTGCAGTTATCATTTCAGAAGCACAGATTGGTTCAGAGGCAAAAACTTGCTAATGAGAACCATGTTAATAAGGGCAAACAGCTAGCTAGGAGAACCATTGTATATGAGAGTTACTTCACAAGGTGAACTCATTGGCGCAACATTTACATATCTGAACCTTTCAACAGATGAATATTGTACTCCGTCAGGTATGTAATCATTTTGTTTCCAACATGATGCATATATTTCAGTATACTTAGGGGGAATGGGAATTAGACAATTAAGCCTTTCTTAGAACTGTGATGATGACATGTCATTGATTTCCAGATGTGTTACACCTACAGAGGAATTAGAGTACAGTAAGGGTAGAATGTTTTTTCTAATTAGGTAGACTGGTCTCCTGGAAATTTCCCTTGATAGCAGTTGTAATTCTATACTGGTATTTGTTTGGCACTGTTGGTTTTATATATTATAAGGGGAGGGGTTACACCTAGGAACCACACTTTAATGGACTTCTGTGTTGAGTGTGTGATCATACATCAGTATCTGTCATGGCACAAACCGAAATATCTGCCTATTGGAACTATCCTAGTTGCATCCACACTCTTACTATGTTTCCCTAGTGTTGAATATGTGATGTGTAATCAAGCAGTGAATTCTGGTAGCCATCCATTATTGCTGTATCTCTACATACTGTACTCCCACATATGTGATCCTGACATGTGTTGCTATTTTGTTGTCTTTCAGGAAATATGTATCCCCAATACCAGACCCCTTTTACAGATGCTGAAAATCACATCATCCTGGAGGCCTTGTGTGAACAGCATCAACTCCTGCTGTCCAGCAGGAGGCCAAACAGGCAAGAGTGAGCAGCATTGTGGGCTGACCTGGTTCATGATGTGAATGCTATCGGTCACCAGAGCAGGACATATGAGCAGGTGTGACAATGTGCTATCCATATGATCAATGCCACATGCAGAAGAGCAGCAGACATGACCAGGGATTGTGGTGTCACTGATGGACAGCCACTGTCAGCCACTGAGGAATTCCTGGTGAATCTAAGAACACAGGACAGCTTCCAGCCATCCATCACATGGTATGTTGTGGATGTGGATACCACCATTTCCACACAAGAGGAGCGTCCACGTATGCTTAGTTGGATCAGCAGTGGAATACTGTAGCATTCAGTGTGTCAGGGTGTACATAATTTTATGTGGGTGTCAGGTATTTTTTTTTGAGGGGGAGGAGGTTAGTTGCAGTTTGAATCTCATGCTCAGATTGTGATCAACATACTAATTAACATAGTAGCTACCGTAAATGTAGATTTTTGGATGCATTAGCCTGTTATAATGCAACGTGGTGCTGTGTACATTACCTCTCCCTCAAATTTTCACAGGACCATCAGGAATTGGATATGGCCATGCACTTGCTCCAGAGAAGCACAACACTGTTTTGTTAGAGATGTAGATTTAGTGCAATGTATTCATTAAAGTATCATCCCATGCCTGCCGGCTGGATTGATGTACTGTCTGAATGATTGCCAACATTGATAGATATTTTCCAACTGAACATAGTTTAGAATCATACCTATGCTTTGTAGGTGTGACCACACTGATAGATTTGACATTATTTTCAGGACATTATAGATTGCCACATGTGTCAACTGTGCAGAGTTTTGCCAGATGTCAACAGTGTACATTATTGTTGCTCATGAGATTCTTGATTAAAGAGCTTTTTATTTACAAGTAACAATAGATGTTTGTTAGAAAATGATGCCCTCATGCCCAAGTATATGAGGTTGGGGGTTAAATAATTCTGTAATACTGACAGCATTGTATACAGATTAACATATATTGTAAGATAGTACTGCAGAGCATAGTAGTGCAGGTATTAATGTACTGCTTTTTTCCCTTTTTATCACAAGTGACTAGGGGGGATTGGTCTCTGTCCCCTTCACAACCTGATGTCAGTGTCTCTTCAGACTCTGATGATGATGGTGGCCAAAGTGAGGCATGGGTGGGGGTTGCAAGGGTTGACTCTTTCACAGAGGTTGACACCCCTCTTCTGCCCTCATTATCACCGTATACAGTCAGCATGCCTATGCATACCCAGTCCCCTGAGGTTACAGATACTGGACAGTCACAGGGTGGGGTCATTGAACAGGAAAGTGTGGGTACTATGGCAGCAGTGAGTGTCAGTACTGGCCATAGCCAAAGAGATGATGAAGTTCCACACAGATGGATTGATGGGGTGCTCCTAGGAGGCCTGATGTCCTTCCACTACCTGTTGCAGGTGTCTCATCATGTGTCACTTAGCATATGTTTATGGCCATCATGGAGGCACAGACACATTCGGAAAGGAACTCCAGATGAATGTTCAGGGTTATGAAGGCAGCACAGTCTGACATCTGTGACTGCCTCCACTGTGTTGCTGATACCCTGGATTGATTGATGGACACAGTGGAAAGATGTTGGTCTGAGACAGATTGCAGAATATCTGTTTTGGAATGCACATTATCAGTGATGGAACATCTGGTTGGAGCTGAGCATCGGACTCATGGATATAAGTCAGCAACTGCATCTGCTGAGAGTCCATGTGGCCATGCCCAGTCACACTCCCATAGTGGCAGTACATCCAGTGCTCCAGAGGGGAGTGTGCTGTCCACACCAAGACATTGCAGGCCATAGGCACATGGTCTTTAGCATTCCCGTGGAGGACATAGTCCCAACAGACAGCAGTCACCCTCAGGTAGCAGCCCAGAATCTGACCTTGGGCATGGAGATGCCAGTGCAACTCCTGGCAGAGCAAGTTCCCATGTTTGGGGGCAAAGATGGTGAACTGTCAGCTCTACCATGCATGGTTCAAACCTATCCAACATACTGACTCGTAAGGCTAACACTGAGCTTGACTGTGTTCACGCAGACACACACCACTGTCACAATCAGGTCACCTATAGACACGCATGGTACATTTTCATGGTACATTTTGTCTGCTTCCCTTATTGACTCACACACACGTGTGCCAACCTAATGGATCAGCCTAGGTCTCCTGTGCCCCCACACAGCAAGTGATGATACCTGTACCATGCCCCTGTCATTCTTGTCATCGATGCAGGGGAATGAAGCTATGTGTCTGATGCACAGGGTGACTATCTAAATTCCTATGTATTTATTTCATCCATTGTTGTCTTTGACATGCCACTTGTACTGGCCACTGACATATAGTTTTCTGCCATTTGTAATAAGTAAGCCACATTATTTTGTGTGCATTAAGTTGGATGATGGTGTAATGGCTGTATACTTACACAATGAAAGGTGTCTCATGGAACTCTTTATGTTTCAGATTCAGAATTTTATAGGACACACCTATGGGTACACAGGTACAATAAACCCATAAATGTCATAGCACAGGATGGAATATCAGCACAGAAGAAAACTGTCTTCAGAAAGGTAAAGCAGTATAGGTGCATGGCTCCATAGGTTCATATGTGTATAACAGGCTAACAAGAGCAATGGGTTCTTTCAGCCTAGTCATGTATCTTTAATCTCTGACAAGGTCTGGTACCCTTGATAAATGTAAGCAAGGTTTTGGGAGCTGACACATGATATAGCATACGGGATGAACCATGCTGTGGCATACAATATGAACCATCTACAATTTCCCTGTGTCCATTACAGACATTTGTCCTAAACCAGTTATGATTGTCTTGTTCTGCATCCCATTCTGTAACTTGCACATGATGTGCGTTTCATTACAGTAGGTCTCACATGGCTGGAGAGCCTGTTACGTATAGGGCATATTGTGTGGATTACATATCTGTCTCTCCAGCATGTCCTATTTATACCACAGTCAAGGTGTAGTTGTGTAGAGCAGGTAATTCTCATGCTAATCCTTTCTTGAATATGCAAAAGCTACACAGTGATATCTGAGACCTCCCTGTACAGCAGCCATACACCTCCCCTCCAAAGCATGTATGAGACAGAATGCACAGTTACGGCCTTGACACTGTCTGCATAGGACATATTATATAAACTGTGTATTGGTTTACTGTAGAACCTCTGTGTCTGTTACAGTTGTCAGATATACCTGTGTAGCTACTAGCTACATAGCAAAGCTGGCCTTGCACTCCATGATAGGTGTGATGAGTGCCAAATACAGTGTAACAATGACATTCTGGGATTTACATTCCATACCTTTCTCTATAGATTGTGCAGCATTGAATGAATCCCCACATCTTAATGACCAGTGGAAGTCAAAGGCTGCATCGCCCTCTGTGTCCATATATCCCTGACTGATTAGTCAACTGTTGGAGGTGTGCGGAGAATATGATATTTTTCAGGGGGGATTACTTCCAAAAGTATAGTATCATGCATTCCTTAGCATTTAGTATTTGTCAGTGGCTCTGACAAAAACTGAATGTGTGTGTGTCTGTCAGCCCATCCTGGATAACTGTTGGTTCTGTGTGGGATTCAGTGATAGCTCCTAAGTTGCAATCATCTGCAAATGTATTTATTCCGTGGTCACTAACAGTGGCTGTGACTGCAGAGAAGGGTATGGCTAAGAGGGGTAGTCCCACGAATGATGTGTGAGGGAAGTCCACTGGTGACTGGCCTCATTGTACTGGTGGGCTACCCAATGCTATCTTCCCGGATAATGACTGTCAGACACTTGGCTATCCACTGGCTGACATACTAGTTTGTAAATAACCTGTTTCAACAGTGCCTGAAGGCCTAATCTTGTCAAATTCCTTCTCAGGCCATGGTAGGTGGAGTGAGTCATTTTCCCTTCATCCATTGCATAGTTTAACACCTCGAGGTCTACTGGTTGGGGAAGGCATGATGTGACATTGGACAAAACAAACTGGGTTTGTGCCAGTGTCTGCAGATGTTCTACATTGTTACTGATCATTTCCATGATATGTCTTTTCATGGCTTTAAATATAAGAGTACTGCGACACCTGGGGACAGTGCTTGACACGGGATGCTAGTTGTCCTGTGTGCAGTTAAGTATTGCAGTTAATTCCATCATGGTTTCCAACAAAATAGTCATCCAAGATGTCTGTGTCTGTACAGAGCACAGGCAAACGATGGAGGGAAAAGTCATACATAACACCCTGTGAAGGTAAGGAGGGAGTATTTACACAGTTATTCTGAAGTTAGGCACTAATCATGCAGTGCGTACTGAAAAAAAATTACCTTGTGAAGAATGCTGAAAAGAGGCAAGTGCCCTGAATTGCTGGTGCCTGGCTGCTACTATTGCTGGTCTCACCACAGCTACTCTCTGATGGGATACCATGCTCTTATATTTTGCCTCTCACCAGAAGCAAAATAGTATCAAGCGCAACATGAGGACAGGCCACAGCCTGTTTGTTCATCCACATAGTTGTCCAATGTCATGCAGGGCTCTGTAGGCTTCACATATCCTTTTCCAGGTAAATGCCTTAATTAGCAACCAGAGCTCTCATTTGAGTTTGGCATGTATTATGCCTTGTATTCCTGGGTTGTTAGGATTTCACTAGGGTACTGACTAGATGGTGAGTCAGAGCACAGCTGCAGTGTCACAATATAATCTTCAATGTCCGGTGAGATAGACGTCCAATGTTGCTCACACAAGCACCACAGCCGCAGTGATCCCTGTTGGTGACAATTTCACAGCAGTTCACACAGCCTGACCTTCAACAGCTTCATGGTGCACATCTGCATGACATGGATCTGAGACCAACTGCTAAGGAGTGTTCACCTTTGGCCAAAGTGTGTACACCTCACACATGTCCTAGGTATGCCTTACTGTACATTTATGTAACCAGAACACATGTCTGTGTTCCCACATCATGCCACACAACATCCAGTTTGCTATCTGATTGCACTGAGAGGCACTGTAGACTAGCAAGGCCAAAGTAATGACTGAAAAGTTGAACAAGGTCTATGTGCATCCACAGATATCCACATCTTTACTGCAAGGAGCACCTACAGACAGAGTATTTGAGGCTGTCAACCCCAAGGGTGTAGCAGTATGACCGTAACTTAGCTGGAGATGTACATTGTCACATTTGTAGATATGCTATTATGATCATACCTAATAACAGGATTATGGTTAATCCAAGGGCCATATGCCTGGCAAAGCATTGTATTCACTCAACGATGTTATGGCACACTGTTACATTCTGTCTTACCTTAGGAGAACTACATAAGGTTGATAACATGTTACATTTCAGCATCTGTCAAGCCACCTGTGACATACACACAAGCAAGACTCTATTGCTAATGGCACTATCAATGACTGCTGTTGAGATGTGGAAAGTGTCCCCACCCTTATATTCCTATGCCACACAAACACAGTGTGTGAGAGATATGACTATATTACAAACCTTGATTCAATACTGTCTTACACACCGGTCAGTAAACATGACAATGAGCAGTTTGCCAACATGCACACCTCACCACATACTCCACCCACAACCAGACCACAAACACCTGCATGTGTGGAGCTCCTTACCAGACACCTGAAAAATACAATTGCAAGCTCACTACACATACTCATACATCTGCAGAACACAGTACACATAATAGTGCATGCACCACTGTCTCAACGGTCAAACACCTGAGGCAAAACACAAACCCAAACCTATTATTCATAAGTGATTACATCATGAGACACATTGAGATCCCTCTGACCAGGCTACATATGTGAAAGGTAACATTTAGCTGTCTGTGTGGTGCCAAGATATGCCATACCACACAAGCATGCAGGTCTGTCAACATCAGGTAATGTTATGAGGACTTCATAGGTGCTGTTGGTGTGTACAACTTGAGACATACCTGAATGGACTGTATGCAGACACATTACTGCACTTACAGACTCTGTGTCTCTGGCGGGTATGCTGATAGCCTTCAGCTGCATTTCATCTTCACCTAGGATGATGGCTCAATACACATGGAAAATGACTGAAGTCAATAATTGGCTTATTCTGTGGTGTCATTGTAAGGGGATCCATTGCATGTCAGCTGGGGATGACTTGGTCAACAGACCTCTATGCTTTGCCACAGATGGTATTCCTCTGTCACCCCTGAGAGCTTGTGTACTGGCCAAGGCTGATGACATTCCCATAGTGCATATTATAGGTGGTGTCTCAAGGGAAACCTTTCCAGTGAGGAAACTCCATCTTCAAACAACATCACAGTTATGCTGCTACATGCTAGGAATGCCAACACTACACACCACTCACTGGAAGGTGTCTCCACCTTGTAAGATGCAGACATTTATGTAGTCACACACACACACACCTGGTTCAAGGCTGTGGACAGCATCACAGCCATGCCAACCTACGCAACCTTCCACATGTTCAGACTTCAAACTGAAAGTGTGCCAGCTAATGCAGGTGGTGTATCCATATTCATTAAACTAAGTGCGCTTCCAGGCATTTCTGCAGTTACCTCCTACTGCACCTCAAGGCATCAAATATTGCTTGCTCATATTTGCATTTATAATTCCAAAACCATGCTACATATAAGGTATCATAATATTTTATCTTGAAGCATACATGATGGAAAACACAACTGTATTGTTATTTGACCTCTGTAAATGAGTATTTGTTAGAACTGCAAGGTGATAACTTCATTTTTTAAAGGGTCAAGCCACACCCACTAGGAGTTAAAGCTACACACTCAAAACAGCTGTACTGGAGGGAATGAGTTAAAGATAAATACACATCCAGATTGGTTAAACAGTGTGATTCCCTGGAGACACTGCAGGTGCTATTCACTGCTGGTAGGGCACCTAAGCAAGCAATTGTCAGCTACAGGAGCACCTCCATGAATCAGGATACCCATTTTGCTTATTTGAATCTACTTGTGTCTATCAAAATACATCACAACACTGTGGTGTGGGGTGACTTTCACTACCCACCAACTGTGTTGGTTACTCGTGCTCAAACTCACTTGCCAAAAGGTTAGTCTATGTCCTTAACTACAATGCCCTGAATGAGTGGAGTGACATCCCCATAAGAGGAACCAGCATACTGCATCAGGTGCTTATCAATATGGGTGACCAATGTAGCACCTCCACTGTGAGGTCCTCCCTGGTGTGATCTGATCACAAATCAGCCTCCTTAAAAGTAAGAATCACACCTGAACCCCCTGCCTCCTTGCAGCAAACACAGTAATAAACTTCTACAAAGCAAATTATAACTTCCTATGGGATGGTACAAGCAGCTTGATTGCACATCCCCCCTCAGATGGGACAGGCAATTATGCTGAGCTCTACACCAATGCTTTATGCAAGCACCTGTATTACAGCATACACTTGGCAGCACCTGACAGCAGGAAAACAAGCTCCTGATGGCGCAGCAAACTGGGAGCAGTCATACAATCCCCCAGTCATGCCAATCTCCTACAAGAGGGTCATCATGAACAAATGCTTGTTGACATATTCAAGGTCATAAACCCCATGCAAATGTGTACATAGTATAATTTCCATTTGAGCCACACAAGCTGCTTGACAGACAGGGATCATTCCTCACCCAATCAGCTGCATAATTATGTACATTATTATTTCTACGTTATGTAAAATATACAATGTATGGTCAAATTCTATGTTACTGTCCTGATACTGGCTGGAATTCTGATATACCATTGAGGAGTTTCTGTTACAGCACTTACAAGGGAACGCTGCTGTGTTGGGGGTAGTGAAACACTACCACATGTTCTGCTGGGATACACAATAGTCTGGCCATCATGTCACCCCACTGTCTAACATCTCCCTTGACTGATGTACCAGTAATCTGTTGCAGTAGGACTGCATGAATATTCCATGCATGAGGCCTAGTGAATTCTAATGGAAACATGTTAGTGTAATGGGCATCTGTAGTCCCATGTAGATGTTATTTCTGTCCAAGTAGCCCACTATAAAAGAAAAAGTGGTTCGGACACACCAGAAAACAGCTCACAGTTAATTCATTGCAGTAAAATTCCACACAAGTGCTTTCGTTCTGACACAATGCAGGCTTTATCAAGTGAATAAAACATATACAATTACAAACTATACTTAAATAACAAACAATTCACATTTTTGTCTGTGTAAAAATAATATAATCTCTTAAAAAACATAAAACATTAATAAATGTTAATGTAGGTATAATTGGCTCAGTTGTAGGGAAACCTACTGGCAAGTTAAGCTTAATGCAACTAACCCCCCAGGTCTGAATGACCATATTTTTATTAAGCCATATTTAATAATGAAGGCTAGAAAATTTTAACATTGGTATATTTTGTATACCTACATTAACATTTATTAATGTTTTATGTTTTTAAGAGATTGTATTATTTTTACACAGAAAAAAATGTGAATTGCTTGTTATTTATTTAAGTACGTAGTGATTGAGTTTATATACCTTTAAGACATTTTCGCACCTTTTTGTCTGAGAAACAGATTATTTAAATGGTTGTAATTGTTATGTGTTTATTCACTTGATAAAGCCCTGCATCGTGTCAGGGCAAAAGTGCTTGTTTGGAATTTTACTGCAATAAATTAACTTGTGAGCTGTTTTCTGGTGTGCCCGAACCACTTTTTCTTTTATTGGTTACCATTTGCAGTTTTTTCTGCTGTTTTTGTGCTTTCAAGTAGCCCACTATATTTACTTGCATAATGTAGCAGATCCATGCATACAATATCATAGCATAATAATCCTTACAAGTACTGTGTAGGTTATGGACTTACCTTTCAAATGCAGCAGGTGACAGAAGTGTAGTTCAGGGCTGACTCTGTCAGATGCAAGCAGTACACAGCCAATACACGGGTAGATACAGAATGTGTAGGTTGCCTTCCATCATTTTTAATGGCTGTATGTGAGTAGGAGTAAGGTGTCAGTCCCTAAGCCCCTAGGTTGTCAGTGAATGTGCTATGTGTTGCCTCTTAACCCAAACCAGGGTGTACTGAGCACACCTACGTCTGCCTACAGGGCATCAACAGGGGGTTCCTCCTCAGAGTCCTCCTATGACTGTGGCTGTAGTGACCTAGGCACTGCTGGGGGCAATGTTTCCCTTCCCTTTGCTGATCCTGCTGCAGCTGTTTCCACAGGATCAGATTGCGTAGTATAGCACATACTGTGAATATATGTGCACATGTGACTGGCGAATACTGCAGGGCTTTACCAGATATATCTAGACACCAGAACCATGACCTCAAAAGCACAAACACATGCTCTGTGATGTTTCTAGTTTGTGCATCTGCCTCATTATGGCATTATTTTGTGGGTACATGTCTGATGGGTGATATCCTCCATGGTTCCAGGGCATAGCCAGCATCCCCCAGCAAATGGCCATGTGGGATGTCCCCCCCCTAACAAACATCCAGTACAACTGTGATGTGTGCCAGATATGGGAGTTGTGATAACTGCCAGGGCTGCCAGCATGCACATTCAGAATAATCCCCTGGGCATTGTACACAACTTAGCGGTTGATGGAGTGGTACCCCTTGCAGTTACTGTAGATTCTACCCTGCTCACCAGGTGGTGCCTTGAGGTCTACATGAGTGCAATCTATGGCACCCAGTACATCAGGGTAGTGTGCTACACAGTAGATTGTTGCATATTGCTGGCCCTTGCCTCAGGAGAGAGGGGATAAGATATGGAATGTGGTAGCATAGCATCCAGAAACTGGTTGAGTATCCTGGATGCAGTTGCCTGTGACACCTCATCATGTCCCCAGGTGGTCTTTGAAAATTACCTGTAGCTAGTATCCTAAAGGTTACACATACCTTTGTTTCCCACTAGGATGGGTTCCCCTCTGTTGCCTCTGGCTCTGAGTTGAGGGCGGCAGAGCTCAGTGAGTTCTTGTAGTATGTCCTTATCCACCCTGTAGCGCTGTACAATATCCAGCACATGTAGCTCCTGGAAGGTTACCCTGGGCCTGAACACTCTTCTCCTTCTCAGCCTAGGCCTATTCTCAATAGCACCATCAGCAATGAATTCAGCATCTAGCACCTACAGATGTAGCAGACCTGCAGCTGCCCCTAGCATTATCTTAGTTAAAGTTCCCAAGTCTGTACTCTAATGGTCCAGAGTTTTGGAGAAAAATCTGAATGTAGGGTGTAAGCATACTTTATACAGGTCTGTTGTAGGTCCAGCATGTGCGATCAGTTAATTATTATGCATTTTACCTGCCTAGAATGTAGTCAACATCCTTTAATGGCCCTACTTTATATGACATAGCGCTATGCACCGTGCCACGCAGCATAGTTTATACAAAAGTCAAAATCAATAATCAAATATATCTGGTTTTAATTACTTGTTGCCCACATCATCACTGTGACCTGGGTGGTCTTTCCATGCGAACATGCTCAACTATGCAGTTCCCCATGTAAACACGTAAACCGGGACTTAAAAAAATCCTAAAAGTAAGGGGACACACACCCCTGCTGGCATCCACATCCAGTGGAAATGTCAACATGGTGTAGGAGCCTACATGAAAGGGATCTGTGGACACAGTTATGTTACTCCTTTTACTGATTCAACAAATTCACCTCATTTGCATATACATCTGTGGTGTCAACCTGGAAACTACACAGTTCCTAGCCATATGACCTGAACAACAGCACCACTGCACCATTGTATGGACTTGGCACAACGTCCTATAATACATTTCTGGCAAATATCATAAAATGCTTTTTGTATTTTTTTTTATTTTATTTTCAATTAAGCGTGTTTGTGTACTGTGGCACATAGTGCAAACATCCTGAAATTATTAAAATAAAAAATTTTGCATATTCCCTTCTTTTTGTCAGGCATCCACAATGTACATTTTGAACATATGTGTATGTGCTCTAACATTTACTGGCGAGTTATGTCTATATTGCTGATGTTTTATATCCCCTTCTGTCCATGTAGACTCCTGTACATGGAAAAGTTTCGAGTACACTATGGACATGGACACAGGGTCTACACAGATGCCTTTCTGCTTGTTGGATCACTACACTTAGATCATTTGCATAAGATTCACTTGCTTATTAGGTAATTTGCATTACACAGAACTTTCCTGGTTTCCACGTGCTTGCACACCACTAAGCGGCACTTACTGAATCTAAAAATGTTCACGTTCATGTACATATTGCAGCATGATGCGTACACAAAAAAATCATGTAGACTTTATTGAATTCCCCCTACTGTGTTACAAGATGAAAATTAATCACTTTTAAGTCATGCTACAACATATTAGGATTACAGGAATCAGATAAAATGTGTTATTTAGCATTTAAACTTCATGGATTTAGGTATTTTGCAGCAAGCATGGAAGTTAATAAAGTAGAGCATGAGTGGGCTTGTGTCTCTTGATAGTTGTCCCATTTCTGTCCAGCAAATGGTAATTAAGAGCTTAGCATTAGTGCAATTATATCTTTTGAGGTCCCATTGGTGCTTAACAAGCAACAATGACAAATTATCATCTACAGTCATATAAATATCATTAGCTAACTATTTTGCATATTGGCAGTATGGAAATTAATTTTAATCTGTTATTGCAATATATTACCTCCCTCCTACCATCCTCCCAAAAGGTGGTCAGTCAGTCAGTGCAACAGAAGTCTGATATGCAGGAGTTACAAGTTACATGGCACACCAGCATCCATCAGGAGTGGAGCAGTCTTTCTTCTACCCTAAACAGGAATGAAGGCCCCACAACAAACATCCATTGGATTATTAATATACAGTGATGGGTTTGCAGTCAAGGCTCATAAAAGCAGCTGCTGCTGAAAGGAACACATTGAAATGCTAGAGTGTGCAATAACTATTCAGCTGCAAGCCATAAGTAGACCACAGTGTTTTAGCTAGAAAAAGTGTCAGATCACTGATTAAGGTACACCAATTAAAGGCATGAAGAAAAGGACACAAACTTAGGCTGAATGTTAAACTGCATGCTATAGTTTAGGAATTTCTGTCCCTTTTGGCTCATTTTTGTCATGATAAATATGACTTAAGCAGGAGTATTCTCAGAAATGTGCATTTTTTTACAACCTCGCATTATTGTTTTTCATTATAGATTTAAGAATGTGTATTTGGTATTGATCTGTTGTCCCCACTATCATAAAAAATGGTGTTTATAGACATACATTCATATCACTGAGCATAACATTCCTATCTTTGAATATGTTGTGCATGTATCTATGATGCACATACTTTACTCACTTAAAGATCTTTGGAGCTTTATAAGCCACTGCAAGTCTGGATAGGAATGTGAAATTTTATAACCAGCAGAAAACTTAGAGCAACACCCATTAAAAAATAGGAGAAGATCTCTGAAGAGACAGTGATAGAGAAGGAGAAATATGCAGCTTAATTTACAGCATCAGGGAGAAACCAATAAAGGGAAGTATGGACTTGTCTGAAAAATAAGCCACAAACAACTCCTTCTGTGCATCGCTAGAGCATGCATCTCAATCTCTAAGAAATCTGGACAAAGCCAAAAATAATGGAGGACAATGGCCAAAAATCAGGGACAGGTTTTAAATATTGCTCTTATAAACTTAGAAAGTTGCTAGAGTAACAGGTTTTGCATTAACATGCACTTTCTGAAGGATAAATATCAGAAACTCAAATGTATGTCATTATTCAGTGACTTCAGTCCTCAGTGATTTACCACAAAACCACATATTTTATAGTATAAGGCAAAAATCTGGAAATTCTGTGAAAGTCTGGATAGTTGATAGGTATGCATTATATTTGTCAGCAGACCCCTAGAGCTGGACAGGATACAGGGATACCAGTGTATCTCTAGCTAGAAGGAATACAGGATGTAGGCGGTAGGCAAGCTCTAAGTAGTTTGAAGCTTTCTGTAAGCTATCAGCTCCAGCAGATGAATTAGAGTAGAATAAGGTAGTCATTACATCATACATAGGGGTAAGTGACTAAAAATAGCCCTGAGATGACCTCTGTTAGCCAGCCTGAGCAACAGCAGAACAACAGGAGAGAAACAAGGATAGTGTTACAACCACTAGTCAGAGTAGGAAGTCAACAGATTTGAACACAATTTGGTTGAAATCACTAATAAAGTGTTCTGTAATTCTACCAAAAATAGGGAAAATTTGTGAAAGTGAAGTGTTATCAATATACAATGACATGATTACCCAGCTGCAGGATAAAGTGAATGTGCTTGCAGAAAAAAAAAACTTCATGATAAGCAAATAAATGTATCAGTGTTCCAGGACAAGGGAAGACATTCTATCTGTAATTGCAGGGAGGATAATTCCTGTCCCAAGGAAAACTAAACATTCAAGTTCCATTAGACCAAAGAGCTTACTTAGTGGTTTCCTGCACAAAATCAAAGAGCTTCTAAATAGTCCCCTACCAAACAAAATACTGCTATACGGACAAATCTCACACCTATAGAGACAGCCTATAGTGGTACCAAATTACAAAGTATGTGGAGTGGGGGTCACAACAGACTCACATAATTTTAGACCCTTCAGTCTGACCAGAACTCTATGTAAAATCATGAAGAGGGTTACAGTGGAGATTATTCAGACTGATATAGAAGAGTACAGTTTTATTAATTGGGGAGCTTGTATTTTGAAACTTGTGGTGTTCTTTGAAAGGTATCACCAGCATATAATGAAGGGCTGACATTGCATGCTGCTTATCTGGACCTTGTCAAGGCATACAACACTATTCCCCACAACAGAATAATGATAAATGAGAAGCATCAGATGTCAATTCATGTGTAAACCGATGGGTAAAACACTGGCTAAGTAACAGGACACAACAGGTCAGGTTGGGATTTATCTCCTAGCAGGGGTTACCAGTGATGTCCCTCATAAAGGTGCACTGCGAGCACATCTTTTTGGACTATTATTCACAGATGTAGAAGTGGGAAATTGGCTATGAGTACTGATTATTGCATGCTGGGTAACATCATTTATTCAATAAAATATTCTAATGTTCTCCAAGCTGCTGCAGAAAAATGCACCACAGTAACATTGGCTTCACCCATATTCAGTAAATGTAGCATAATGAGACTTGACAAAAAGGGCATAAATTATGATTACAAAAGTAAATAGTTCATAAAAAATTACATCATCAGTAAGGATCTAGGGGAAGTGGCAGACGACAATTAAAACTTTGACCAGCAAGTATTTACCAAAGTCATAAAGACCTAATTCTAAAGGGTATACACAGTTGTCAAGGAGAGATCATTGTAGCACTTTATACTAACCTGATCTAACCCATTAACAAATGCAGACCTGGTTTGTAGCCTCTCATGAAGCCAATTGAAAAAAAAAACTTGAAAATGTATGATTTATAGGGCTACAAACATTAGCTGCTTGTTTGGCTTGCTTGCTGTACTCTGCCTGAATATTGCTGATCTCTGTTTGCATTTTATTTTGAATTGAAGTTTTTCATTTAAGGTTTGGTTACTTCTGTTTTGTATTGTATTTTGTATTATATTTATTTTGTTTTAAGTTTTCTGTTATGTTGGAGTTTTAAGAGGTCTTGGTTAGGGTCAGTTAGTGAATAACATCAGCTAATTAGTGGGAGGAGCTGAGAAATAGCATTCTTCATTTAGATAACAATATCTCTATTTAGCTAGAGTGATTGCTTTCTGTACTCTGCCTGAATAGTGCTGATATCTGTCTGCATTTTATTTTTTCCACCCACCCAACTGTTGTTGTATTCTTAAACTTGGTGGCTTTTGAGTTGCTCGTCCCTACTATAAGTCTGATTTTGGACAATCCTCCCAGTTCCATCTCATCAGCTCATTCTACTGTGTACAGTGAAATCATTTGGGAAGGTCCAACCCCCTAGTTTCTTAACCTTCAATTATCTTATTTTTCCTCCCTTCCTACTTAACTTAAAAAATTGCACTTTATTCAGCTTCTTTTACTGTATTTGTGTTTCTTCTTACTTTATTACTTTATTTTGCCTTTACTGATTGTTCTTAAGTGTTCAATTGCATTTATTCTGCTGCATTTATTACTTTGTTAGTAGCCTGATTAAATTGTAACTGTTATTCTAAGCCTTTTAGTTTTGGTTTAAGGACTTGGGCTTCAGGCCAGTTTGTTTTACATTAAGAAGGTTTGTAGTCTACACTCTTGTGGCAGGATAAGTAGCTTACATCCTTCTAAGTTGAGAATTGCTGGTTGAAGGCATAGTGTGTCTGCTATTTTAAACGTTTCTTAGTTCTGGTTCAAGCACTTGGGCTTCAGGCCAGTTATTTTACATCATGAAGGTTTGTGGTCTACACTCTTGTGGGAGGAGAGTGTAGTCCCTGCCCTTCTGGTTGCTGGTTGAAGGCTTATTATGCCTACTTATTTGAACTGTTTATTTTATAAAATCATTGCACTTTGTTTGCTGTAGCATAGACTAGATTCAGACCTGCTGAATCTAGTTCTATCTGTATAACTTGAGCACCAAACCAGACCATCTTTTGCTGGAGAGGGTTCCCCTGTACCCTAGTGGCAGGAGTGTGCAGTTAGAACTCATCTGATTGAAGGTTGCTGGAAATGGGCTCAGTTTTGAGATTTTTATTGGTTAATTTGTTTAAATCAGTTTACTCTCATTTGCTACATATGCATTGTGTTTGCACAGGTTTATGCTTGTTTTAGCAAAGCTCCACATAGTTTGGTGACCCACTACTGCTATGCTGCATTTATCTGATCAATCCAAGGCATCTGCTGATCTCTGTAAAACTTAACTGATTTTTTCACTGTATATTGCACTTTTGAACTGCATTTTTACCATATCACTGCTTATTTGAACTGTTTTTTTTTCTGAAATTGTTGAAATTTGTTTGCTGTAACAGAATAGATTCAGACCTGATGAATCTAGTTCTATTTGCATAATTTGAGCACTAAACCAGACCATCTTTTGTTGGAGAGGGTTCCTCTGCACCCTAGTGGTAGAAGTGTGCAGTTAGAACTCATCTGATTGAAGGTTGCTGGAACTGGGCTCAGTTTTGAGGCTTTTTATTGGTTAATTTGTTTAAATCAGTGTGCTCTCATTTGCTGCATAAGCACAGCATTTGCATGGGTTTGCACTTGTTTGTGCATTGTGCACTGCCAAGCAGCAGTGGGCAACATTGGCCGTTATAGACACAAATACTTGTGCCTGAAAATTTTCCCTTAGTATTCTGCTGGTGCTCCATCTGTGAATTCCTGTGATTGTCCCTCATTGACATGTGACACAGTCAGCGATATTTCCGAGGTACAAACATAGATCCTACCCACTAGCCTTTCATATTTTTTGTACACTTTTCCTGTCCTCTACTTTACCTGGTACTTCCTGTCCTCTCATTGTTTTCTGACCACAACAACTTACCTAGCATTATGGATGGACAATTTTCCACAGTTTCTCCAGCCAGCCTGCTTGACATGGGCATCCTGAGGCAATGTAGCAATTGCCTCATGCACACTGACAACCCATGTCTTCTAGTTCACAAAAATTCATTATATGAGAGATGCATCTATATCAAAAACCTAGAATCCAGGTTCTCTCACTCAACAGTCAGTTCATCTGATACCAAGCAGGTTGTCAGCATGCACACCTCACCTCCTGTACCTACCAAACCGACAACACATAAACCTACATATGTGGAGCTCCTTACCAGAAGCTTATCTAAACATCAGAGACCTCCAAAACACAAACACAAAATAATGCATCCTATGCAGAACATAGTACACATAATATATCACACACTAGTGTCTCACCAGTCAAGCCCCTTAGGCATACCACAAAAACATACATTTTAATCATAGTCGGCTCAACTGTGAGACACATAGATGTCCCTCTCACCCGGTAGGATAAAGAAAAAGTCACGGTCAGCTGTCTATCAGGGGCTAGGATCCACCACATCACACATGCACTGAAGTCTCTCAACAACAGGTACTGCTATGGCTCTGTCATTGTCCATGTTGGTGTGAACAACTTGAGACATACCTCACTGGACTATATGAAGAGAGGCATGACTGAGCTCCCTGATTATGTGTCTCAGGCAGGACTGTCCTTAGCCTTAAGCAGCATTTTACATTTGCCTAGGATAATACCTCAGTACAAACAAAAAATGATTGACTTCAACAATTGGCTTAGTTTCTGGTGTCATTTAAAGGGGATCCAGTATCTGTCAGCCTAGGATGATATGGTTGACAGACCTCAATGCTTTTCCAGAGATGGTCTTCATCTGTCATCCCTGTGATTTCAGTTACTGGCTAAGGCTCTTGCTACCACCATAGTGCCTTTTTAGTCAATGTCACAAGAACAAAATTCCTGACATAAAAATACCATATAAAAACAACCTCAAGGTTATGCTGCAAAATGCTAAGGGGGATAAACCAGAAATTGCACTCACTGGAAGCAGTCTTTACCCTGGAAGATGCTGACATTTGTGCAGTCACTGAGACCTGGTTTAAGGCTGTGGAGAGTACCCCAGCTATAACAGGTTACATTTCCTTTCACACTTTCAGACCACAAACTGGAGGCATGTGAACTAAAGGAGGTAGTGTAGCAATATTTATTAAAGATAAATACACCTCTAGATTGGTTAAATAGCACAATTCCCTTGAATTACTTCAGGTGCAGTTCACTGTAGGTAAGACCCCTCTTCAAGTCTTTGCCAGTTATAGGACCACCTCCATGAATCAGGGCATCCACTCAGCTTACTTGGTTCTACTTCAGTCAATTAAGATACAATCAAACACCCTGGTTTTGGTGAGTTTAATTACCCAACCATTGAATGGGTAAATTATACGTGTTCTAACTCACATGCCCAAAGGTTCCTGGACTTCGCTAACTCCAATTCCCTGGATTAGCTGGTTGATACTCCCAAAAGGGGCTCAAATATCCTGGATCTGGTGCTCACCAACATAGGGGACTGCTGCACCATCCCCAGTGTGTAGTCACAGCTGGTGAGATCTGATCACAGACCAGTCTCACTAGAAGTAACTATAACACAAGATCCCGCTTAGCAACAATTAGACTAAAAATCTTCTTCAAGGCCAATTACAACCTCTTACATGACAGCATAAATAGCTTCATAGCCCCTTCCCCACTGATGGAATAGACATCTATGCTGAGTTATGCACCAATGCTTTATACGAGCACCTGTACAATTGTATTGACTCTGCCATACCTGATAGAGCCAAAGCAAGATCTTCAAGGAAAAACAAACTTGCCTGATAAACAACTGCCATTAATAGGCTATACAATAGGTCAAAGAAATTGCTGTCTAAGCGTAGGAAGGAACAGTCTCAAAACTGGAAATTCTCCCTCTTCAACTTAAGCAAATAGGACTCCAAGTGAAGTCCTTCAAAGCTAGCTATGAATCCAAATCAGCTTCTCTAACTAAGGATAACCACAAGGCATTATTTAGTTATATATGTAACCTCAAAGATTCATAGGTTCATAGGTTCATAGGTTCATAGAATAGTACTAGGCTAAGTGCCCTTGCGAGCCATTGTAAGCCTAGCCAATTAGTCCTTGTGAGACTCAAACCCTGCACCTTGTGTTTGTAAGGCAAACACCTTAACCATTAGGCCATCCTCCCCACCCTAAGGCCCAGATTTGTGCTGAACTCGTAGTTAATGGCACTACATATACAGAACCTGTGGATATAGCAAACCTGTTGGCTGACAGGTTCAGTGAAAACTTCACTCACCTGTCCCCACCACATATACCTCAAACCATCCCTAACACCTATCCCCCCACCTAGTATCTCTGAGGAGCTGGTCTTAAAACACTCTCTCCAAGGCCACAAACACAGCCTCTATTGGACAGAAAACATCCTAGGCTGTGGTCTACATGGGTTAAAACAGGAATTAGCATCACCACTGGGCACGCTTTTCAATCACAGCCTAAGCACTGTCTTCATCTCAGTGGAATGGAAAACAGCTACCCTGATCCCTTTGCACAAAGGGGGTGCATCCACGGATCCAAGGAACTATAGACCCATTAGCCTGACCAGCCTTATCTGCAAGGCCATGGAATAAATCCTTGTGGACCTTATTAACAAAGATACAGGAAATCTCCAAATGCTTGACCCTAACCAGTTTGGCTTTGTCAAGGGGAAATCATGCCTGCTAAACTTGATGGACTTCTTTGAGACAGTCACCAAAGCCCTAAACGAGGGCACATCTGTACATACAGTCAACCTAGACTTTGCTAAGGCCTTTGACACAACCCCCCACTGAGGCATCATTGATAAACTCATCCAGCTGGATATCAACCCATATATTGTCAGGTGGGTTGCAAATTTGCTCACTCATATGGTCAAAATAGGGGACTTCACCTCCTCCAGTAGACCTGTAACCAGTGGCGTTCCACAGGGATTGGTTCTGAGACCCTTATTGTTCAGAATCTACTTCTCCAAAGTACAGGCTAAAACTAAAGAACTGTGGCTAACAAAGTTTTCTTATGACTGCAAACTGGAAGAGATCATCGAAACCCCTAATGATGTCAACATCCTGCAAGAAGGTCTTATGCAGACTGATGACTGGTGCCAAAGTCATGGTCTTAAACGTAATGCAAAAAAATGCATTATCATCCCATTCAGCAAGGGTGATGCTCCTTAAAACTACCACATCAACAGCAATACCCTAAGTACACAGTCAGTGGTGACAGATCTGGGCACACAGGTCAACAGCAACCTTAACTTTGATCACCATGTCTCCACAGTGGTAAGAAGGGCATTTTATATTGCTCATCTCATAAGGGCATTGTCTCCAGAAAAAATGAGGTTATATCCCCTGGTACTCTTCCCTCATCAGGCCAATAATAGATTACACTTCTGCCTTTGGTATGTTCCTTTCCAAATACCTGCAGCAATTGGATAGACCACAAAGTTTCCTTACAAAGAAAATTCAGGGTCTTCGAGATCTGTCTTATGTGGACAGACTGAAATCATTGTCACTTTACTCTGTGTTGTACAGACTGCTCAGAGGTGACCTGTACCTTGCATATAGAGCACTCTCTAACCCAGCTTTAATGGAAATGCTGCATATTCACAATTCAAATGGTACTCGGCTCACTCGCTCAAAGGACCTTAACCTGGTATGTGACATCAACAGAACTTGCTGAAGCGACAGATTTATCTCACAGAGGTTGCACCACCTTTGGAACAAGCTTTCTATTCATGTGAATCAAACCCCTCACTCGCCCTATTTAAGTGTAATTTGGGCGATTGGATAGGTAACCAGAAATTCACCCTAGGTGTTCAACCTGTGTCCCTCTTGGACGGGGCAATAGGTGCTGATTTTAGTGTCTGCTTGAACCAGACACCCTTGTGAACATGGGTAGAACTTGGCTAGGCTTGGAAGGGCCCTGGGGCCATTAGCCTAATAAATTCCTATAATCCTTTGATCTTATGATCCTGTGAAATGTCATAGTACTCTGTTTCTTACTGGTTGCTTACAGATGACTGCTGTCTTATCTATAAGACAATATATGAAACAGTTCTTTATGAAGGCTATACCTGTATCACTCTGCAAGAGAAGTGAATAGCAGATCAGTGACTCTGATACTAAAATGCCTGATTTAAATGCAGTTTTGAAGATTATGAAGTAAACTTCCCCTTTCCATAAGAAGAAAATGCTCATAAACGTTCTTCCCACCACTATCATCAATTAATATGTGATGGTATGCATGTACTGATTGCTGCCACTAAATGCAGATAGTAAAAGAAAAAAACAAAAAATATGTATGTATGTGTGTGTGTGTGTGTGTGTGTGTGTGTGTGTGTGTGTGTGTGTGTGTGTGTGTGTATACATACATATATATATTTATATATATATATATATATATATTTATATATATATAGATATATATATATATATATATATATATATATATTTATATATATGTGTGTGTGTGTGTGTGTATGTATACCTATATATACGGGTCCACTTCAGATTGTCAAAGAACCGGAACATTGAACCGCATATGGCTGAGACCACATGCATGAAAACTTGGAACATCGAAATCTAAACAAAAAAAAAACTTTTTTTTTGCTGCAGTAGGGGGCCCCCTGCTATTTAAATATACCAAAGATGAAGTGAATGGGAATTCTTCCCCATGGTGATCTCCATGCAAATGGTTTGATGTTCTAAAAAACACAATGTTTTCATCTCAGTGATCTGCAATCTGATGTTCTAGCCATCCAATAATCTGAAGGGGACCCATATCTATCTATCTATCTATCTATCTATCTATCTATCTATCTATCTATCTATCTATCTATCTACGTGTAGGGATCTACTTCAGTAGATTGAATTAACAGACAACCAAAATTTAAATGACTGAGACGTGAAGATCATAATTTCAAAACAGAGAAATTTTACATAGCTGAAACTAAAAACAAAGAAACACAGCTGCGAATGTCAGATATCAGCTGGAACTTCTGAACAGAGATCACGGACACAGACAAAAATCAGCTAATACATTTAAATACATAATTTAATAGACAAATATATATTTTTCAATGTTTTTACAGGGGGGCAAACCCCACTACACCCCGCTACCCCCTGAAAATTATATATTCCAACTCTGAGATCACACTACAGTGGGGAAAAGGGTACATTTTCTGATCCTCACTGTACTGCAGTCTCTATTAACAAGTGTTAAAAAAGGTGCATTTTTATTAAAATGAAGTGTTTAAATGTAGTACGTATTTTTGTCTGTGTCCTCAAACTCCATTCAGAACCTGCGAATAATGTCTGATATGCGCAGTTGGTGTTTTGTAGTTTCTAATTTCAGCAATGTCAATATTCATTGTTTTGAATTTATGATCTTCTCATCTCGATCATTTCAATTTCTGTCTTATGTTCTTTCAATAACATAATAGGGATCCATATATATATACATATATATATATATATATATATATATATATATATATATATATATATATATACACATATATATATACTGTGATAGCCAAGGGTATAAGAGTTTCTGTCATCTATTAATATGTGATTATATATATCTTTCCTTCCATCCATCCACCCACCCATCCATCCATCCATCCATTCACAGCCTTATTTTCACATTTTTGCACAGGAGGTCAGGTTGTCACCTCAACAGTGACACCCATCTAGAGCCAATGCTCACACCTCAGAGTGGCTAGCCTGGCAGCAATCATTCTTGTATTAATCAGGAAGATTGGTCTTAAGACTAGAGTTTAAGCACTGCTGCCTTTGGATTATGGCCAGAAGAGCAGCTGGCTCAGTCCCACAAACCAGCACCCACCCCTCAAGTGAAGGGAAAAAAAAAAAAGAAAATGGACTTCTGCAAAATGTGCAGGTTGCTTTCTGGAGGTAGTACCCACTCTGCATCACACATCACCCCAAGCTCTTCAAGTGAAGATAAAAAAAGTGTGTTCCTTTTACTGGCACACCAACCAGGTGGCCAGATGCAGGACACACACACCCTGCTGTCCCAGCCATTCAGGTCCTGTTTATGTGCCCTGTCCCTAGTCTTCCTTCCTTACATTATATAAATTAAATAAATAGATATTTTGTTCTATTAAACTGTGGCAGTTTATACCCTGCTTGTATACAGCACTACATCATTCAGATCTTAGTAGAAAAAAAGATTTTTTTTTTTAACATTTAAACTGTAGTTTGATACAGTTTATACCATGCATGGAGCTCTAGGATTCTCAAGTCTTAGTTAAAAAAAAATATCTTTTAAACTTAAGCAATACACTTTATAATCTGCATGGAGTACTATAGCACTCATTTTTTTTTAAACTAAAGTTAACTACTTGCTGCAATGTAGCAAACAGCTGCTGCAGTTAGACCAGAGAAGAAGCACTGCAGTTGTCAGGCTTGAATGCAAATCCAATACCGGCTTTTAAAAGCCGGTGTTGCACTAACACCAATCAGGTTGATGGATGGTCGATTGAATCACGCCCTCTAACACTTTGCTCATGGAGCAGTTGCCATTCTGCCCCATGTTATTTATGCTGTTGATTATGGCCTATGCCAGTCACAACTAAATAATGGTCACAATAAACAACTGCAGAGAAGGGTAATTAACACTAGTATTCCAGGAGCTCACCCACTGCACTCTGACTCTAGTGCCTTACGGTGCTAGCTTACCCAAAATAACTGTAACTTGCATAAGCTATTCTATTCACACACACACACACACACACACACACACACACACACACACACACACACACACACACACACACACACACACACACACACGCACGCACGCCCGCACACACACACACACACACACACACACACACACACACACACACACACACACACACACACACACACACACACACTTTCAGAAGACATTCCAGTGCTACAGTTTCCTTTCCTGTCTTTATGGTAATTTACTTCCACCAGACAGTCCAGTTTGGCATACAGGTTCATAGGTTAGTACTAGGCTAACTGCCCTTTTAAGCCTAGCCAGTCACCCCATGTAAGAATCAAACCCTGCATGTGTCTGTAAGGTAAACACCTCAACTATTATGCCACAAGTTCATTTCTGACTCTTGAAAATGAGCTAAGTAATATTATGGTAGGTAAGCTAAACATGTTTTCTCCCATTGAAAGATGGCTATCAAACAGACCTTGCAACTACATCATCTTATTTGGAAATTTCCAATTTTGAACCTCTAAGAGTTCCATTTCATGACTTCATAATTTGCTCCCCCATTTTCATTATCTCCAAAGTATGATCAGTGTTGTAAATGTGCTGTGGTTGTGAAATGCTTTAAAAGTGATTGGTTTCCTTTTGTCTGTGATAAGAAAACAACTTACAGTTTAATAAATTCCTTAACTTCTTACTTGTTCTGCTCTGCTCGTTTTTTTCCCTTCATTAGTTCCAGGTATTGCATTATTTGTCTGGTTGCTGTAATAACACAGCCTTGATTGTCACTTATGGGTTCAGATGACTCTTGAGCTGTACCAGATGAGTGAGGGGATGAGAAGCACATGTACTTGTATGGAGAGAGAGAGAGAGACAGAGAGAGACATGGTTATAGAAACAGTAGAATGAGGGGATGAGATGTGGATGGGCTCAGAAGGAGAGGGATCCAGTTGTAGTGGGTACACCGAGCTGGTAAGGCTGGCTGCCCACTTCTTTCAAACACATTGTTAAATGGTTTGTGAGTTTGAATCTTCTTGTTAAAACCATTAGTTTACTTGGAGTATGAATGACAAAAAAGTCCCCATTACCATGTTTAGAGCTGGGTCTTGCATTTGTAGTGGGCAATAGCTTGATTAAAATGCACAAAAGAGTATAAACCATTCCAGGTATATATAAGCAGAACTTTGATGAGCTTATGTGAGTACTTTTGTTTTATGAATAATAAAATAATCCTTTGTCTTTTTATTCATCGGACAAAAGCACTTACTGAAGACCATTTAAGCTCTATGTCTCTATAACTGGCATGGTTTAGCAATTTTTGTGCATTTTATGATTTTGAGTGTTTTTTTATTGCTTGATTGTTACATCTTTATGAAAAGTTTGGTTTAGTCACTCTATTTCAATGTTTCATTTGCTGTCTGAGTTGGGACCACAAGTGCTACTTCTCATACTTACGTGCAGATCCCTGTGAGGAATGGAATGAAGACAATGTACATTTGCATTAGTAAAAAGTTGTCATTAGGTTTTTGCTGCTTGATGAAGATATTTAACATAAAGATATGTTCAAAAAGAAAGTAGGACAGTGATTTTCTTTGTGTTAAGAGGTTTTGAAGAAGATGAAGTTTTGCAACGTGGGTGCCGGAAACATAGGGCAGGGGGGAGACTGAGAGCCCCCCACTTTCAACAGCTGCCCAACATGCCCTGAACTAATGCCAAAATAACTATTACATGGAAACATTTGCATTCACATTTCCAAGGTAACTGCAAGGTCAGGCAGATGGAAAAAATGTTTTGAGCGATGTCATCTTTTTCTGGCTGCCTAAGCTCATGGTTACCATGGAAAAGCCTGTGTAAGCATTTCTGTGGTATACCTATCAACTTCTTTCATCAATAATTTTTGACAAAACCAAAAATAACTGGGACAATTTTTCAATATTACTTACTCATTTAAAAATGATGAAAGGAGGGAGTTAAGGGCCAAAATCTGGGCATATTTTAAATACTGCTCTTTTAAACTTAGAAAGCTACTAAAATAAAAGGTTTTGCATTAGCATGCATTTTCTGAAGGATATGAAGTCACAGACTCAAAGGTCTTATTATTTAATGGGCACAGTCCAAAGCAGTTTGCTAGAAAACCACACATTTTATGAAGAAAAGACCAAAAATATAAAACAAACATTTGGGCATTGTGTGAAATTCTGTAGAGTTGAGAGGAATGATACTGAGTGATTTATAAAAAAATCAAATATTTTACAAGAGACAGGGCAAAAATATGAGGCAAAATCAGGGATGTTCTGCAAAATATATTGATTGCTTTTTATTTACCAGGTAAATGGTCTATTGACCCTTTTTGGCCACCATCTGAGATCAACAGCAGTAAACATATAAATTTCACAAGTACAGTAAGACATTGCATTTATGTACATACTTCATACTGTTAAGATGTACATTAAATTTCCATAACTTGGCACAGACATGCTTGTTTATTGGCGTTCACCTGCTGAGTACCAGCAGACTTTGGCTCTCCTGTTTAAAGTCTATTTTAGGCAGAATTTGCCACAAAGGTACATTTCACTGAAGCTAGACTGACTTCTAGTGCAGTTATCATTTTACTATATTTAATTAATGATTCATTCATTCATTCATTCATTCATTCATTCATTCATTCATTCATTCATTCATTCATTCATTCTCCTACATCCAATTTATGCTGTTCAGGATTTTTATGGGGAAGGCAGACATTTTCTGATAGAAAAATGGGAGTAAACCATAAAAACATTTTAGATTCCCATATTTATAGTTATTCCAAGGCTAACAAATCTTAAGACAATTCACCCTTTGCCAGTACCCTTGCTCAGGCAGCACTATTTTTCATCAGGACCATACCAGTAAAACCCAGAGTAAATTTGTGGATGCCCATACAGTCACTAGTTTATGTTTAAAGTAAGATAGTGAATTGCACTGCTTAACATGTAGGGGACGTTTATTCCAAAGTTTTGGGGGTGCTGCCTTATTAGCATGCCTCTCCACTGTGCAGTATTTATCTGTTGGTGAAAATTTCAGTTTCTTGGTCTAGTATTGATGGAGATATTGGACGTGTGGAGAAAATTAAGGTTCAGGACAACTGGTCTGTAATGATGCAGCAAGCAAGACAGATGTCCCCTCAAAAGTCATTAAGACAATGAATAAAGGGATAGAGCTTCTAACATATCTTCATAGTGGAGGGACTTTAGGCCTGTAATATTTTTGGTTAGGAACCTTTAGAGTCTTGCTAATTGTTCGATATGATTAATGCGATACACCCCAAAGGAATCATTGTACTGAGTGATTGTCCTGATCAATGCTGAGTATAAGGGAGTGATTACTTCTTTAGGTCATGATGATAGTCCTTTGGCAATTAGGTGGGCTAAATAAAAGGATGTCCTGGCAACTGTTGTCACATGATGGTTCATGCAGCTAGATCCCTGGCAAGTGTTTCATTTTGTAGCTGTATGCTGATTGTACAGTATGATCAGGGGAGGGGTTCTCTACCAAAAGTGTTATGGCACCTTTTAGCATTTAGTTTGAACTTATTTTAATACACCAAGGGTTTACTAGGGACAGTTCATTCATAAGAGTTCGGATGTCTTACTGTGACTTAACAACAGCCTCCAGTTTGCAAACATCAACAAACTTTATCAGCCAGAGGTCTTGGCTCTCTACTTTGAGATCAAAGAAGTAAATTCCAAAAAAAAGAGAAGTTCCAACAGTGAGTTCTGAGGGGATGCCACTTGTCACATTCATACTTACTGATGAGGCACCTGCTGATAACACTGCATGGGCTCTGTCTTTCGGCCAGATTGCTATCCATCTCACCTCATATGGTGTAGATTTTTTTAAATTTTTTATTCAGTTTTTATCAACAATCACAATATAACAAAACAAATATATTTTTAAAATATAAAACGTGTTAAGTATTTACAATTACCATATCAAGGTTTTTGTTAAGAATTAATACAAATATCATTAGTATTTTTCAAGTAAATACTTTTTCCGTGAAATATACTGATGCATAATCTTAGGTGTTCTCATCTTAATGGTTATTTTATAATTTATAAATTCAGAGAATAGTATGATATTTTTACATTTCCAATTTAAAGTAATAACTTTGTTTGCAGCCATTAAATCATCATCATCAGCTCCCTTTTTCCAATTTTTTCCACATGGGGTCGGGGTATCATATTAACTGTCGCCAACTCTCTTGATTCAGTGCCACACTTCTGCCTTCTTCAACACTCATGCCTGACTGTTGCAGATCTTTCACACAATCCATCCACCTCTTTGCTGGACATCCTCGCTTCCTCTTACCTTCTTCCTGTCTGTCCCAAATCTTCCTCACAGACTGTCTTCTGCTTTTCTACACATGCCCAAACCACCATAATCTGTTCTCTTTGATCTTTTCTGCAATTGGAGCTACTTTGGCTTCTGCTCTTATGTCCTCATTTCTTTGTCTGTCCCACAGTGTGCATCCTACCACCTTTCTCAGGCACTTCATTTCCATCACCTCTAGCTTCTTCAACTGTTCTGCCTTTGCTGCCCAGGTTTCTGTACCATACAGTAGTACTGGTTACACCAATGTCTTGTACACCTTACTTTTCAGCTTCTTTGGCATTCTTCTGTCATAGACTACCCTTGATACTCTATGCCAGTTGGCTGCAGCCCCACTGATTCTAGCTTTGACCTCTTCATTCAGACTACCCTTCTTCTCAACCACCCCTCCCAGATACTTGAAACTGTTTACCTGTTCCACTATCTTCCTTTCTATTTCTATTCTCAGCTTCTGCTGATTTCCCCAATTTGCTGCCATTACTTATTGTCTTATCTGTGCTTAGTTTCATGCCATGTGCCTTCAGATTTGCATTCCATTTTTCTATCCTTTGCTGAAGTTCTAGCTCAGAGTCTGCCTGTACTGCCACATCGTCTGCATACAGCAGCTTTGTTGATCTGTCCCCTCCAACCTGTTTGCTAATGTAGTCAATCACCAGTATGAACAGCAGTGGGCTCAGAGCTGAACCCTGATGTGTACCCACACCCTCTGGGAACCCCTCTGTGAGGCCAAACACTGTTCGTACTTGAGTCATTGGGTCCTTGTACATAGCCTGCACTAATTCTACCAATGTTTCTGGGACTTCAAACCACCACAGTACTGCCCAGATCAGCTTTCTTAGGACTTTATCATATGCTTTCTCCAAGTTTAGGAATGCCCAGTTGGACTCTCTCCTCATCTCTAGCTTCTTCTCAAGTCTCACAAGGGATAATTGGCTAGGCTTAAAATGGCTCGCACGGGCAATTAGCTTAGTACTAATCTATGAATCTATGAACCTATAAGTATCTGTCTCAATGCAAACATCAGGTCAGTTGTGCTGCATCCTGATCTGAATCTAATCTGTTCATCTCCCATCTTACATTCTACTACTCTGCGTATCCATTTATCAATCACCTTCTCCAGAACTTTCATGCAGTGTGATAGGAGTTTGATGCCTCTGTACTGCCCACAGTTGTGGATGTCCCCTTTGTTCTTGTACACTGGCATGAGTATACTTATTCTCCAGTCATCTGGGATATGCCTTTCTCTCCACGCTGCTATTAGTACCCTCAAGAGCCATTTCTCCCCTATCTCTCCCAACATCTTTATCATATCTGCTGTGACCTCATCTGAGCCTGCTGCTTTCCCTGACTTCATCTTCCTTAGTGCTGTTCTTACTTCTTCTAGGGTGGGTTCTTCTTCTTCTCTCATCGTAGACTGTTTCTGGGGCAGTACAGCTTCTGTGGGGTTTTCTTCATTCAGAAGCTGCTGGAAATACTCCTTCCATCTGCATTTGATGTCCTGTGGACTGGTGAGCAGGTTGTTGCTGGCATCCCTTATGAAGGGTGTCTGACTATCTTCTTTATCTTTCTGTCTTTGCCTTGCAACCTGATATAGTTTCTTTGTGCCCCTTACTGAGTCACTTCCCAGAAGTTGGTACAGTGCCTCTGATGCCCTATTCTTTGCTGTTGCAACTTCTTTCTTAGCTTCTTTATTAGCCAACCTCCCTAGCCTGGTCAGTCTTTTCTGTCTCCCACTTCTTCCTGCACTCCTTTTTTTCTTTTGATGACTTCCTGGACTTCTGCATTCCACCACCAGCTTTCCTTATGTACCTTATTTTCATACCTGGCTTGGCCACATATCTTTTCTGTAGTCCTAACACATGTTGTTTTTAGGCACTGACATTCTTCTTCAACTTCACCTATTTCCTCCTCTTCTTGGGGTGCTAGAGCCCTGAGCAATTCCTTGAACTGTTATTCTTTCTCTCCAGTAAACTTCCAGGTCTTCGGCCTGGTTTCTGTTGACCTTAGAGCCTTCTTTGATCACTGCTTGCAGCTGATTGTCCCAACCAGTGGTTTATGCTGTGGGCTGACTGTTTCACTGGGGATGACTTTGCAATCATGGATTCTGCCCCAGTGCCTTTTCCTTACTAGGAGGAAGTCTACCTCAGTTGCATGTTGACTACTCTTCTATGTGATCTTGTGATTGCCTCTCTTTCTGAACCATGTGTTGGCTACTATCAATCTATTTGCCAGAGAGAAGTCTAGAATGTCTTCTCCTTCTTTATTCCTGTTGCCCCACCCATGTAGACCCAGGCAGTCCTCATATCCTGTTTTGTCTGTCCCAATATGTGCATTCAAGTCATCCATTATCAACACCAATTCATGTTGTCTTGCAACTGCTGTCTGAATGTACTCTTTTCCACACTATCACAACCATGCTGTGGGGCATAGGCTGAGATTATAAATACTGCCCTATCATTACACTGGAGTCTGACTGCCATGAGTCTGTCATCAATTCTGATGATATCCCTTACTGCCTTCTGAAGCCACTCTCTCCCCACAATTCCTATGCCATTTCTCACCTGCCTTCCACCTGAGTAGTAGACTCTGAATCCCAAGCCAAGTGGCTTTGCTGCACTGCCCTTCCATATCGTCTCCTGGATACATAGGATGTCCAGCCTCCTCCGTATCATCATGTCATCCACTTTCAAGCTGCATCCTGTCAGTGAACCTACATTAAGCATAGCAATTCTCAGTTCATGCTTGGGAGGTTGGTTGGTTTTACGTCCAGCTTTCGTGCAACAGAGCTATCCCAGGTAACCATAAAAGAGGCACTTGTGTTTTTGGAATACCTTCTGGAATTGGAGCAATAAACAATATTAATGAGTTTGTTATTATACATTTATCTGACAACAATGCTTGTGAAAAAATGTAAACTCTTTCCAAAATGGAGATATTATTTTACATTTTAGCATCATATGTAGCCTGTCTTCTTCTAAATTATTCTCACACCTCCAGCAATTAACATTTGATATTTTGTTTATTATTGCACCTTATTGGGAGTTATAAAAGATCAGTGCAGATATTTCCAAGTAAGTAACTTCCAGTATAGTGAAGATGTTTTGTTTATCGATTTATGTAATAATGTTTTATTTGCCTCAGAAAACTCTGCATTATTAACTCTTGTAGAGTAATCCCAAAATTTTACTTCTACAAAGGAACAATCTATTCTTCTCTAAAGTGTATTTTTCTCATCTTCCTACATTTCTTGACCACACACTCACTCCCTGAACAACAATTTAACTCTGCAGCTGGCTATTTTTTCCTTTTTGTAGAAACAATACACCTAGCAACTGTAATTTTTTTTTATAACTGTTGAGTTCCTAACATTACCTACATAGGCTACAGCATAGCAGTAGTACGTTGTTTTTCACTTACATACTGATAGTCTCTTGAGCAGTCCAGTGTCTCGGCCTTCTGGCTCTTCCCACCCTGTTTGCTACGCTCACTTCGCTCCCCTACCCTACTCCCATTCCTACCCACCCTTTTAGCAATTAGATTTATAGCTACAACCCCCACCCACCTTAATTTCCTCACTCCCAATTAGCCTATAGTACCACACACATCTTCCCCCCCCATAGCAACTGTCAGCACCACACCCTTACTACAACTCCCAACCCACACAAGCATACAGTATCAACCTCATACTCAACCCACTCCGTATAAAAGTAGACAAAAGGAAGAACACACCACATTCCCAACTATTAAGTGCACTATTCTACCTATCAATAATTCTAACTCTACTCCTGGTCTCCATACTGTCAGCCTACCATACTCAACTCTATATCAACGCCCCCACTCAATGGCAAACAGACTCCATAGCCAATACCAAAAAACAAAAAAAACTTCCATATAATGCCATATGAGCTTACCATCTCCCAATCCTCCTCTTACTTACACTTCAAACTAACAGTCAAAACCAACCCTCACTCAGCTCAAAAACAAATTAATATAATTCACAAACTACATAAACTATATCTATACCTACGCCAAAAACTATCTTCTTGTGCTGACATACACCCTAATCCAGGACCCACTCCAATAACTAGCCTAAACTCAAATCCTCTAAACCCCCGATACCACAGACCTGCCTCAACACTGCTCTTCTTAAAGCTAAATGTAAGAAGAATACTTAACAAAATCCAGGACTTCCATGCCTTACTAGCTCTATATAAACCAGATATTGCTGTGTTAACTAAAACCTGGCTTAAACCGGAATACCACAACAATGAGATCACAGCCCCAGGCTATAATATCATACACAGAGATAGACTAGAAAGAAAAGGAGGAGGTGTAGCATTACTATTCCAAAACCATCTAACCTTAGAACAATTTGATAATGGCACCCAAGAAGTCAAAGATGTAGAACTAATCCTGGCCAAACTAAAACTAAACTCCAACAAGCAAATAATTATTGCAAGTGGCTACATCCCACCAGGCAATAACATTACTATTATAGAATGTCTGTTGAACTGGATCTCTAACACCCTGCCACGAGAAAATGTAATATTAGTTGACTTTAATATTGACTGGCTGAACTGCTCCAACCTAAATCCCTCTACTCACATAAACCTGCATAGGTTTACCCAAATGATATCTACACCAATCAGAACAGATAAAACTTCCAAACGCAAATCCATCTTAGATTGGGTTCTCCTATCTGATCCCACTCTTGCACAGCATTCCAGCAGTTTTCCTGACTATCTAAGTGACCATCAACAAACCAATCTAATTAGAAACAGACCCCAACATAGTTACCAGCCTATCCTCAGAGTAGTACTTAAGAAAAACACCTTTATAACTACTGACTTCATCAATTCACTGAAAAGCTGTAACTGGACTCCACTAAAACAACTACCACTAGATGAAGCAGTGCAGTACTTTAACTCAACCTTCTTAGAAATCTTGAACCATCACGCACCCTCCCGTACCACAAGAATAAAAACTAATTATGCCCCATGGCTAACAAAAGACACTAGAAGCGTAATGAAAGAAAGCAACAAGGCTTGGATTCAATTTCATAAACACAAAACCACTAATCTGTGACAAAATGATCTACAACTCCAAAACAAAGCTAAAAAACTAATCAAACTTGATAAATCTAACTACTACAAAACGATACAAGAAAAACACACTCACAATCCTAAGAAATTCTGGGGCACAATAAACAATATACTACACCCAGGAAAAGTTTCTACTCCAACCCCTGTACTACCAAACAACCGCAATGACATACCCACTCATTTTAACAGATTCCTTATCAAAACAGTCCAAACCCTAGCCAGTGCCCAAAATAGCACTAACAACCTGCTAGCTCTGTTAGAAATGTTACATCTGAAGAAATCCCAATCACTCACACCACATGCTCTAGAGACCTCAACCTTATTACAGCAATCACCAGAAATGCTGGAGGGGCAGGTTCATAACCCAGAGACTGCCCATGCTATGGAATAGACTTCCCATACATGTCAAGCAAAGCACCTCACTGGCCCTCTTCAAGAGAAAGCTTGATGAGTGGATGGGAAATAGAAAATTCACCCCAGGGATCACTCCAGTGGCTTTACTCGACAGAGGCACTGGGAACTAAGGTTGGGTGGCACAATACCAGGGTAATCCTATGGGCTAGGCTTGTAAAGGCTCTGGGGCCATTAGCCTAGTACACACCTATGAACCTATGAACCCCACACCAGTAGCTACCCCAACCCACCAAGGCTCAAAAGACAAACCCACCTCCATAGGTATCACAAGGGATAAGAAACTAAGAGTAATGCTACTCAACGCCAGAAGTCTAAACCTCAAGATGCATGCACTCGAAACTCTCCTTAGCATGGAGAACATCAATATCTGTACAGTAACAGAAACCTGGTTCAAGGCTCCCAAGAGCACCCCAGCACTACCAGGTTATACCTCATACCATGCTTTTCAGCCCCAAAACTTGGACCGAACCACAAAAGGAGGGGGAGTATCAATATTCGTCAAAGATACCCACACCTCCAGGTTGGTGGCACAGCATGAAGCATCAGAGACTATCCATGTGCAACTAACAGTGGGTAAAACTGCCTTCCAGTTTATAGCCTGCTACAGACCACCCTCCCAAACCCAGGAACCCCACTAGGCCTTCCTGAGAACACTGGAAAATATGAAGGTCTCTCCAAACACCATTATATTGGGCGACTTCAACTACCCAAACATAGACTGGGAGCATTCCTACAAGAGGAGAAAACATACTGGACCTGATCATCACCAACATGGGGACTCTATGCTCCAGACCAGAAGTGTATCCCTCACTGGTAAGATCAGACCATAAACTAATCTCACTGGATATTCACATCCCGATCCCACCCCCTGCCCAGAAAACCACAGTGAAAAACTTCTCTAAAGCAAATTTCACACCCCTCAAAACCGAGGTGGAATCCTTCAAAGCCCCCGGGCCTGTAGAAAATACGGCCCAGACCGCAGAATCCTTTATAAATGCATTCTATGAACACCTTCAGGAATGCATGGATCATGCAATCCCAAATAAAACCAAGACCCAATCCTCCAAAGGCAGACATCCTGTCTGGTGGACCCCAGCCATAAACAAACTATACAATAGAAGGAGGAAGCTACTACATGATAGAACAAAATCCCAAAAAGGGTAGGCATCTCTGATCAGTATTAGCAAAAAACTACGGGCACTCATAAAATCGTCTAAGGCCAGCTTCAAGAGAAAAATTGCACAGGACACTAAGGATAATCACAAGGCTTTCTTTAGTTATGTTAGGAACCTGGGTGGGAATTCCCAGATATGCTCAGAATTAGTCCAAAATGACAAAAAATACACCAAACCCACAGACATTGCCAACATCCTAGCTGACAGGTTCAGCGCAAACTTCTCCCACCAAAAGGGCAAATATCTATCCCAGCAGAGTGCTGCCCCCCTGACATCTCAGATGCTCAGGTAAGAGCCACCCTCTCCAAAGCAAAAAACACAGCATCAATGGGACCAGACGGTGTCCCGGGCTGCGTCCTACATGAACTCCAAGAAGAGCTAAACCCAAACCTAAAACTACTGTTCAATCTCAGCCTTACTACAGGATATGTACCCAAAGAGTGGCGTACAGCAGCAGTGGTCCCTCTCCACAAAGGTGGTGCCTCAACGGATCCTGGAAACTATCACTCTATAAGCCTGACTAGCTTGGTCTGCAAAGCTATGGAAAGGATCATCATGGACCTCATAAATAAAGATATTGGGGACCTACAGACACTGGATCCTACCCAATTTGGCTTTGTTAAGGGCAGATCCTGCCTCTTAAATCTGGTCAATTTCTTTGAAACAGTCACCAAGGCCATTGACGAGGGGAAGGTGGTCCACACAGCCTACCTGGACCTCGCAAAAGCCTTCAATACAATACCCCACTCGGGCATTATAGATAAGCTCACCAGCTTAAATATAAACCCCTATGTCACTAGATGGGTTGCAAACTGGCTCAAGGACAGAACCCACATGGTTAGAATTGCTGGAGCCATGTCAGACTCCAAACCAGTTACAAGTGGTGTCCCACAAGGCTCAGTCCTGGGACCTCTCTTGTTCGGTATATATTTCTCGGAGGTAGAGGCCAACACGGAAGGACTGTGGCTGACCAAGTCCACAGATGACTGCAAACTGGGCGCCATAATAGACTCTCCAGCCGACACAAGCATCCTCCAAAAGGGCCTCATAGAAACAGACAACTGGTGCCAGAGCCATGGCCTCAAGCTAAAAGCCAAAAAGTGTATAGTCATCCCCTTTGGCAAAAACAAAGTGCCCACAAATTACCACATAGGTGGTAATTCATTAAGTACAGAAGAAGTAATTAGGGACCTGGGGACCCAAGTTGATAGCAATCTCTCATTTGACAACCACGTGGCCAAAGTGGTTAGAAAAACATTTTATATAGCCCACCTAATCATGAAGGGATTCACATCTAGATCAGGGGAGGTCATCGTGCCTCTTTACTCATCCCTCATCAGGCCCATAATTGAGTACAATGCCCCTTTGGGATGTACCTTACCAGACACCTGCAGCAACTGGAAAGTCCCCAAAAGTACCTCACCAAGAGGATCAAAGGGCTCAAACAGATGCCATATGCTGCCCAGTTAAAGAAACTTCAGCTCTACTCAGTGGCATACCGCCTGCTCAGAGGCGATCTGTGCCTGACGTATAAAGCCATGTCCAACCCGGAATTAATGGACATGCTGCACCTCAGAAAATCCAAATCCCATCGAGCTACGTGCTCGAGAGACTTGAACCTCAGCACTGAAATAAATAGGACATGCTGGAGGGACAGATTCATAACTCAGAGGCTCCCTTCACTCTGGAATAAAATCCCAGTCCAGGTTAGGCAGAGTCCCTCATTGACTCTCTTCAAGAGGAATCTTGATGAGTGGATGGAGGTCATAGATTTACCCCGGGTATCACTTCTGTGTCACTGTTAGACAGAGGCACAGTATACTAACCTCGAAAAAGGGCATAGCAAAATTAATTTAAAATGGGTGGCGAAAGCCAAACACACTCTGGCTAGGCTTATAAATGCCCTAGGGCAGATAGCCTAGTATGAACCTATGAACCTATGAACCTATAAACAAAATAACTCCTCTTGCTTTGTCCTTCACCCTGTCCTCACTAAAGTAATTTCCAAACTCCTTAAGAAACTTAAACCAACCACACTGGCTGCTCATAATCTACCTGCAGAATTCCTCCAAATAGCAGAAGCAATAGCCTACCTTGTGTCCGTCCTCATAAACAGGTCACTAGCCGAATGTAAGGTACCTAACTCATAGAAAATATCTCATATTATTCCACTGCACAAAGAAGGTAACTCCTTAGAACTCCCAAACTACCATCCAATTGCAATCATATCATCTTTATCCAAAATACTAGAAAGAACTGTTCACTCTCAACTAATACAATACCTCCAAAAAATAACTTACTCTCTAAAACTCAGCATGGCTTTAGACCTTCCCATAGTACCACCACACCACTATTATTATTCACTGACACAGTAAACCACCATAGAAACAAGGGACTCTATGTATCTTCCATTTTCTTAGACTTATCAAAAGTCATTGACATGGTAAACCACAGTGTGCTTATTGACACCCTGTCTACTCTAAACCTAAGTCCTTCCACTATCTCATGGTACAATAGCTACCTATCCAGCCATCAACAAGCAGTCCTATAGAAAAAACACCTTTCCCCACTGCCACAAGTATCCATTGGAGTCCATCAGGGGTCCATTCTAGGCCCACTGCTATTCTCTCTTTTACTAACCAGATCTCTACTTCTTCCTCACTCACTGCCTCAATAGTTCAATATGCTGATGATATCACCCTTATATGCGCAGCCCCCACCATAAAAGAACTACAAATCATAACCCAAAATAACTTTACTCTAGCAGAGAGGTGGTTTACCAACATCAAACTTAGTCTTAATCCCAAAAAAAACAAACTAATTATCTTCTGCCCTGGTAGATCTCCACCTCTGGACAATCGAATTACTATTTACTCCAAGGATAATATTCAAATCACTTCTACTGCTCACACTAAACTGCTAGGTGTAGAGAGTGACAATAACCAGAAATTTGACTTCCATATAGCTCAAACCATTAAGAAAGTAAACAAAAAGCTAGGACTCCTCTATAGGAACAAACAGTATATCACTAGATATACCAAAGCTACCATTGCAAGGACTCATCTGTTATCCATCCTTCTCTATGCCTCCCCCATCTTAACTAATCTCCACCAAACAGATCTAAACAAAATGGAATCTTGTTATAATAAGATTGCCAAGTTTGCGACTGAAGCCCCATATAGATCACATCACTGTCTAGCCCTTAAACAACTCAATTGACTTGAACTACCTCAACTATTGGTACTTAATCAACTGTCAATAGCTCACAAACTCTACTACTCCCCTGACAAAACCCCAGCACTCCAATATATAATCCAGCCCCACACTGCCACTAGATCCTTAAGATCTAGTAACCAGAACCTAACAAATGTTATCAAATATAAGAATGATGCCGGCAAATCTCTCTATACCTGCACTATTGCCAAAATCTGGAACACACTACCAAGACAAATAACTAATAGAAACTCAATTATTTAATTTAAAAAACTCAAACTCCACTATACTAATAACTGGCTCTGCTCCTGCTACTTTCCAGGATAACTCATACCAAATAACTGTTGCAATGACTCTAGGATCAAAGGTCATACCTTATCACCCTGACAAGTCTGTTAACCAGCTGACATTACTCCACATTACTACTTTGTAACTCAAAACTTCCATTATGCCCTAAAAAAAAAAAGAATTAAGAATGTAATATGTCCTTTAATAATTGTCTGCGCAAACTGTATTTCTATGCACTGTATTTTTAGGAGTAGGCTTAATTTCTCAGAAATATGTTGAGATGTCTTATTTGTATTTTACATCACTGTATTGTATGTATTGTACTGGAGCTTTTCTCCTCAGGCCTCCGCTGAAAATGGATCTGTGTCCAGTCAGACTTTCCCGGTAAACAAATGTAAATAAATAATATCCATATATTTTTTATAGGTATGGCCTATCCTTACCTATATTTGTAGTGATGTTAAATAAAAATTCTAAAATTTTTGGGACATTTTTTACAAGCGAGTTTAAGGACACTTTTAATATATCATTTACAAAATCCTTACAACTTTGCAGGCTCAGCCAATTATTCTGTTGTAAATTACCACTGCTCTAATCTCAGGCAACTCGACTGGCTTGAATTCCAAAACCATCTGAAAATCCCCCAACTCCCAATTGCCCACAAGATATTTCACCAACCCAATAATACCCCTATACTCTCAAAACTCCTAGTCCCATACAATAATCTGAACTCCCTACGTTCTTCTAACAAACGCCTTGCTAGCTTAACAAAGTCTAATAATGCACCTGGGGACTCTCTGTTTACCAACACAGCAGGAAAAAACTGGAACCTGCTACCCAATGAACTAACTCTAATAACATCCTTGCCACTTTTCAAACTAGAACTTAAAAAACACCTCCAAAAGCACTGGCTTTGCCCTTGTAGTAACCCTGATTAACCACCCTCATCACCCCTGTTTCTTCCTCTTCTAACCCAACTTCCTCTCTTCTAAACACTTAGTCTTGTAAATAAGACTGTCACTAGTTAAACTCTAACCTATTGTTTAAATCCTTGTACCTTATGTGAAGTATTGCTACCCTAATCTGTAAATAAGACTGTCACTAGCTAAACTCTAACTTATTGTTTAAATCCTTGTACCTGATGTGAAGTATTGTACGTAACTCTCCTGTACTACAACTGTTTTTAGCTTCCTTAAGTAATATTCAGTTTATTGCTACTTTATATCTAGAATGAAAAAAACATCTGTTTTATTGTTTATTAATCCTTTACTTACCTTGTAACAATATTTTTATACTTTGTATATCTGTGTGGAGCTTTTCTCCCCGGGCCTCTACTGAAAATGGAAATATGTCCAGCTAGACTAGCCCTGTCAACAAATGTAAAATAAAATAAATAAATAAAAATAAATAAAATAAAATTATATCTGGATAATAAATAACCAGCTGAATGCGTTCTACTGCCATTTATGAACTGGTGCTAAATTATTAAACTACTATCTTTAAAATCAAGCATTTTTCTTAGATCATGAGTTGTTAAACATTCAATAGTGAATGCTATGGAAAATAAGAATGCGAGATCTTTTATTTTATAATTATTATTTAGATATCTTCTAAATGTTGATAAATTCTAATTAATTGATGGGATAGAAAAGCATTTATTTTCATTACTCAGACAATAATCTTTTAATAGCCAATAGAATTTATTGTAAACAATTTGTACATGCGGATCAATCATTTATTATTACTTAATATTTTTCTTGAATTAATTTCCACTTAGAATCATGTGAATTATTTAACCATTGAGCTATAATTTGATTACTTATGGCTTGGATCGCTTTACTGTGAAAACGTACTGCTTCTGAGTCTGTTGAAAAGTCGGCATCTGTTCCAAATTGGAGCAGGTATTACTCAGGAGACGCTAGAATCACCTGAGTGTAGACCTGCTGATGTTTTTTAATACTTCTATACTGCTCTCGCCTGCCAAATAATAGATGTAGAACACAAGGTACAAAAAAGCATAGAATCCCAACAGGCTGTACTGCTTCCAACAGGTTTATTCTTACAAAGTCACTCCAACAAATAAAAGATCAGTATTACGATACTGCCACATATTAGTAATAAAAACTGTAGTGAAAATTACAAAAAAACATTCATGTAAAGCGCTTTTCGTCCGGATTTTATCCGGACTTCTTCAGACAAAACACAAACATTACAACAGTGTTTAAATAACCTCTCATCCTAACCTAAACCAGTCAGGAGACGTTATTCTCCCTTTAAAACTATTTAAAGTTGTATTTACAATCGCTGAAAGTAAGTGCAAATTCTAAATAAAATCTTTTAAAATATTTAAAATATGTCCAGAAAGGTGCATAAAATGTAGTAACCTAATGACCAAAAGTCTCTCCATATTTTAAATCAGCCTTATAAAATATATGCATCAATACATACTATTAACAATAAATAAATAAAATATTAAACTAATAAGATCGGTAATCATAAACTAATGTAGCATTTTTTTCAGTATTCTATGTATATATATGTCTTGGATACCAATGAAAGAGCTCCCTTATTAGGACTTAATAATACACACGATATCACAAATTGGCTGAATGACGAGCTTAACTTGGACAACCCACAGGCGAGTACTAATAATAATTTTGGGACTGAAGGAAACAGTTCTTTGGTAGAGAAATTGAAACTTTTTGATAACAAACTTTTGAAAATTAAAAAATTACAACTTGAACTTAACTATTTTAATAAATGTATAAAAGAAAAGACTGTACCAAAAGGACTAAGACATTGCTTGTACCCTACAGGTCTGATCGAAGGATCAGAGTTCCATAAGGAACTAATACAACTTTTTAACAACCAAGGCTTAGAATTATTAAAATGTATGGTCAAGCATTATCAGATAACAGTTAATGAAATGACTATAGAGACCCTAGCCTTGGAAAGAGAAATAAAAAGAGATGCATTATTTAATCGTTATCAGTATGATTATAACAGGATTTTTACTAGTATAGCACAAAAACTGGAGAAATTGAAAAACACAAAGGTTAAAAAGTTACAAAGAGATCTTAAAGCTTATGCGGAGGGTGCTGCATATTCAAAACCTCCAAGTTCCCAGAATAATGTAAACTGGAATAGGAGAGAACAACCCACTGAACAAAAATATTTTAACAGACAAGAACAGCACACAGTGTCTAACATGAGAACAGATATAACTCATACTGAAGAGGAAACCAGTAGTGCAGATTTCATCAATCATGGCGTTGCTTTTAATGACATTGAAAATGGAGAAACATCTAGAGACCATAACCATCAAGGTCAATATCCCCCGCAACATTATGATCAAAACCAGTGGCATCAGCAATGACCACAGCAACAACAAAAAAACTACACGGGGGGAGGGGGAACAATTGGAAACCCAACCCACAATATCCTCCAAAGAAGAGATACAACACCCGCAGCAACAACAGGAACTAAGATTTCCACCGTGTAAAATAATACTGAATGGTGAAGGAGACTTCAAAATTTATAATTACACGGAATGCCACATTGATGAGATTTTAGTAGAACTGTTTTCGAAAGGACTCACATTTGTACCAACGAATAAGTGTAACCTTGCTGAACTATTAATTGATCTTAAATTGTTTATTCAAAAGTTAAATCTAACCTTACTTATGGGGGATTCCTCATATAGTAATAATGAATTAAGGGTAACTAGTACATTTAACCCACCTTGTAACCCTACTATTAACATGTTCAAGTTTTTATGTGAACATGAATTCAGGCAGATAGTGGTTAACAATAACAAACACAGGAATACTGAAAACATCACTTTAGAAGAACGACAATTGTTAACACTTTTCCGTACCCTTCCAATTAGACTTATGAAACCAGACAAAGGAGGGGGTTTAGTAGTTATGTATAATAAAGACTATATTAAGAAAATGGTTTTATTATTAGAAAAGGAAACATATGAGGAAGTGAGTTTAAGTCAATTAAATAAGGCATATAATAGAATCAAGATATATATTAGTGACTTATTTATAGATGGCTTAACTGATGTACAGTTGAATCACTATCTAACAATGTTATCCCCTAAAATTTCACAAGTGTTTGGTACACCTAAAATTCATAAGAGTTTGATTGATCCACCATTTAGAGCTTTGGTTGATGCAAGACAGTCCATCACATACCCCTGTGCAAACGTTGTTGATTTGATCCTGAAGAGATATGTGGAAAAATAAATACAAATTTGCAAAGATTCATGGTCCTTTTTGGAAGAAATTAACAAACTAACATTTAATGCAGAATATAACTTTCTTACAGTGGATATGTGTGATTTATATTCATCTATACCACAAGACCTAGGGATAGAATGGGTGATGGACTTTATAAATAATAAGGGTGCAACTGAAAATGACAGTTCTTTAGTAGAACAATTGTTGGATATTATTCTGAAAAACAACTATATATCATTCAACAATAGATTATTCCTACAAAAATTTGGAGTAGCAATGGGGTCTCCAGTGGGAGTGAGTTTTTCAAACTTGGTTATGGCCTACTGGGAGTCTAATTATATATTTCAAAGTCATTGGAATGAGAAAATTTTGTTCTACAAAAGATTCCTGGACGATATTTTTATAATAATCAGTGGTGATAGTACTGTAGCAGATGAACTAGTTAATTTCCTTAATTCAACTAGCACTTTCCTAAAATTTACTAAAAATTTCCAAGAACATAAGATTCATTTCTTGGATGTAGAACTTAGTAAAACATCCAAGAAGGTAGATATACTGCAAAAATTTACAGAAAAAGTACATACTCAAATTCATTTCTGCACTTTACCAGTTCTCCCACTACACCAGAAAAAATCAGTAGTGAAGGGTCAACTGGTACGTGCAGCTAGAATGATAACTACAGAAAGTGAATTTGAGGAGGAATGCAAATTATTATATGATATGTTTATACATAGAGGCTACCCAACATGGTTTTTGGTAGATATTTTTTCTGAAGTAAAAGTTAAAAGGATATCAGGTTTTTATAAACCAATATTGGCTAATTGTAGAATGAGACAGGGAAATATCACTAATGTTGAGGTAGTCGGTTTGGGCCAGGAAGAGAGACTTCTTGAAACAGGTGTTGAACAACCTTTAAATATTAGAAATAAAAACTTCTCTCTGTCATTTACTTTTACTTATAGCCCTGTAGCATCAGATATCCAGAAAACAATTAAGAAAATTTGGTACTACCTATCGATGGACAAGGATATATTCAATATAATAGGTGAATTCCCTATTATTACATTTAGACGTGGTTTCAATATGAAAAATTTACTAGAAACACCATATAAAGCTAAAAAGAACAATGCGGGCACACATAAATGTGGAGCATGTAAATATTGTAGGTATATAGATAGCGGGAATTGTTTTACAATTAGAGATGAGACATTTTATATTTATGATATTTACAATTGCAATACAAAATCTGTAGTATATTTGGCCCAATGTCAACAATGTCCAGCATTTTATGTTGGTAAAACCAACCGTCGATTAAGAGATAGAATCTATGAGCATGTATATGCAATTAATAAAACAAAATTGATAATGCTCTAGCAAGACATTGTAATTACAACTTTGAACATTCTTTTAAATTTAAGATTATTTCTAAAATAGGCCAAAATGTAGAAAATAATTATAAAAATATAAATTATCTAGATGATAGTTTTATTAAATTACTGCTAGAGAGAAGTGAACTAAACTGGCAGCTGCGGTTAGAAGCTAGTAATGAGCCAGGGTTGAATGAAATGTACTCCATAGCATGTGTGCTTAAGCTTAGAAGTTTAGTGAGATAAAGGGACTTCATTTAATAAACTGAATTATAAATGTTTATTTGTATAAAAAGCATATTTAAATGAATATAATATATTTTGCTATTAATAATGAATTAGTGCTTTTTCAGTGAGAGTAGTATAGAAGTATAAAAGGGTTATGAGGGAATGGAACTGTTTCTTTTAAATGTAGCGCAATAGCAGTTTTGCACATTTTCCTCACTTGATTTTTAAATTTTATGAACGGCCTCATAGACCTAATATGATACTAAACTTGTTAATTTATCATTATTGGGTTGGATATTTTCATGGTCCTAGTATAGATGAACAGCCTGTGGGTATGAGTAATACAATTAATAGTATTTAAATGTTTTAGTAGACAAACTAACTAGTAGTTAGTACGGTAGTAATAGGTTACCTTAGACCATAGCCTACTTAGTTTTATATATTTTTCTTTTTATAGAAATAGTAGGTATATTGTGTATTATATAAGCAGCCATGATCAAATAAAAACTGTTAATTTATAATATATATTCCACTAACACTGCCGTGGATTCGACTAAAAAAAGTTTACAGTAATGCCTGATGCTTGCTTTACCATGTGCATATATGTTATCAGCGATTGTATAATATTAGTTTTGTATTAATTTAGGAATTTGTTTAAAAAAATGCTTGTTTAATAAATGAAACTTTATATATATATATATATATACATATTAAGAGAATACTGAAAAAAATGCTACATTAGTTTATGGTTACCGATCTTATTAGTTTAATATTTTATTTATTATTGTTAATAGTACGTATTGATGCATATATTTTATAAGGCTGATTTAAAATATGGAGAGACTTTTGGTCATTAGGTTACATTTTATGCACCTTTCTGGACATATTTAAAATATTTTAAAAGATTTTTTTTAGAATTTGCGCTTACTTTCAGTGATTGTAAATACAACTTTAAATAGTTTTAAAGGGAGAATAACGTCTCCTGATTGGTTTATGTTAGGATGAGAGGTTATTTAAACACTGTTATAACGTTTGTGTTTTGTCTGAAGAAGTCCGGATAAAATCTGGATGAAAAGTGCTTTACATGAATGTTTTTTTGTAATTTTCACTACAGTTTTTATTACTAATACGTGGCAGTATCGTAATACTGATATTTTATTTGTTGGAGTGACTTTGTAAGAATAAACCTGTTGGAAGCACTACAGCCTGTTGGGATTCTGTGCTTTTTTGCACCTTAACCATTTTGATTATCATTTATTGGTGCTAATAGATGTAGAACACAGCCTAGGCCCATGTGCTTGTAACAAACAGCAGAATGAGAGAATGCTACGTAGTTAGTTATTTAATGAAGGTACAGCCTTAGCCTTACACATAGTGGACTAATTACGACATTACCTACATTACATTCACCTTTCAACATGCAGAATATCTCTCAAATGCTTAGGTCTTGCAACTGAGGCAAAACATGTTCTGAGAGCTGTTACACAGTTAAAAGAACACTGAAACAAATGCTATTGTGGTTTACATATGATTAACTGTATAACTATCTCTGCTATTCAAGATTTTATATCTGCTGTTTTATCAATGCTGTACTGCTGCTATGTTGTTGATGTTAACATGGTTCTAGGGTAAAAGTAGACAGTTATGTTGTATAATGGTACATTATTCTGTCTCTATATATTCTAACTGAGAAACTCTTCCCTGTTCCTTCCCTCAATTGCTACCTCCCCCAGACCCACTACTTAGCTCTAAACCTCCTATTAATTATGCACCCTCTATCTACATGACTGCTTAACTATTTTTTTTATTTCTCCCCATTTTCAGTTCCCTATCAATGAGTTCTACAAGGAGCACCCACGGGAATTATAACCCTAAAGGTCCTCTCCTATCTCCTGGTATTCAGCAAAGCAAAGATTAAGCCTGCTACCTCCCAAGAAAACCCCTGCTACAGTGTATGTTTATCTATAAACTAAACTAAACTGTTTTGTGTAGTCCTACAGCTCTGCCCTATCTGGTATGCTCACTTGCCAGTAGCTAGGTTGCTGCCTACATTACCCAGCTTCTAGTCCCTACTACACCCTTACTAGATACCTTACTGACATTAGTTGTTCACATACATGGTGAATTAGCCAAAACTTAAATCAAATGCAGAAACAAGCTCAGTTAGGCAATTACGTCAGTCAGTAAAAGCCTACCTGCCCCATACTACCCAACTGATAGTTTTTGAGCACAACTGCAGCCTCGTGGTCTGAACCTGCTCTGTTCACTCACTTTGTTCGCTCACTCTGCTCCCCTACCCTACCTCCAAATACCACCCACCCCCCACTGCACCAGAACTTATACATCACGTTAACCACTCCCACCTTTCAACTGCCAATCCCCTACACACATACACACACCTTCCACTTACACTCTAATTGTTTATACCCGATTCAACATTTCACATATACTTACACACTTACATTACTATGACAGCACTACATCACACTTTACTACTTACCACATCCACATCTCTTCTACTACTATTATACACCCTCACAGCATATAATACCTCCCTGCACTATATCACACACACTCCCAAACATACTACCAACTTACAAACACCTAGACACACATTTCTTCCTCTTGTAGCCCCAGCCCTCCTCCACACAACCATTACAGACTTGTTTGTCTTTCGGCTTTTTCCCGGTTAGGGGTTGCCACAGTGGAATTCCAGTCCGCTAATGATTGGCAGTAGATTTTTTTTTCATGAATGCCGAGGTGCCAGCTTGACGTCCAACCTTCAACGAAGGTACGCCCATTTACGCATGTCTTTTGAATGCCCATCCAACCACGGGGAGGACATGCAGACTCCACACAGAAGGCACTTCCCGCACTCCAGCTGAGAATCAAACGGGAGAACCTCTTGCTGTGAGGCAACAACGCTACTGCTGTACCACCGCGGATGTCTATTATACCCTAAAAAGTCTCCCACTACAACCTACATCTCACCATACAAATAGATTCACCAAACTGCTATTTAAGCTCTCCAAACTCTATCACTACCTACACAAACAACTAACTCTAGCAGGAGACATACACCCCAACCCTGGTCACACCAGCACTCAACCCACACTACACCTTCCCAACCATCCAACACTATCCCCTCCACCCCAACCAAACCTGTCTATCTAGCATCCTTTCTTCTGATCAACATTAATGTAAGAAGCATAGCCAAAAAACTCACAATCTACATGCTTTGCTATCCCACTACTCCCCAGATATAGTAACATTAACTGAAACATGGCTTAAACCCCACACCGACAGTAATGAGATCACACCCCCAGGCTACAATATCCTACGTAAAGACAGAACCAATAAAAAAGGAGGAGGCATAGCAATCTTATACAAAGATCACCTCTCACTACAGCTCCACAACTCCTCAGTCCCACACATAGATAATACAGAGATAATTATAGCTAAATTAAACATTAACTCTAGCAAAACCCTCAGCATTATAGGAGGTTACATACCACCTGGTAACAACACTTCTAGTGTTCAACACCTGCTACACTGGTGCTACAATCACCTCCCCCAAGAAACCATTATCATGGGAGACTTCAATATTGACTGGCTCCAATGGTCCTCACAAAGCCCAACTATTCACATGAACCTTTACGGGTTCACCCAAACCATCACAACTCCCACTAGAACTGACAAAGTCATCAAACGGATGTCCCTATTAGACTGGGTTTGAGTAAATACACCCCACCTTGTATCTCACTCTGGTTATCTCCCTGACAACCTAAGTGACCACAGTCCAACTTTCCTCCATCATGATCGTATCCACCCAATACATCAAACCACCTACCGCACAATCAGGAATAAAAAACATTTTAATCCTGACAACTTCATCACTGTCCTACAAAACTGCCACTGGGAACACCTCAAACATCTAACCCTAGATGAAGCAGTACTGTCCTTCAACAAGACCTTTCTTGATATTCTCAACACCCATGCCCCACCAAGACAAAGTAAAGTCAAAGCCAACTACTCCCCCTGGTTAATCAAAGAAGCCAGATCCCTACTAAAAGATAGAGATAAAGCCTGGTCACTATACCATAAAAACAAATCCAACACCAACAAACAAACCTTCCTACAACTTAGAAACAAAACCAAGAAACAAGTAAAAATAGACAAAACCAATTATTACCTAAGCATCCAAAATAAGCACCAAAAACATCCACAAAAGTTCTGGGCCACAGCTAAAAATCTATTACAACCAGGTAATATTGCTACTCCCACTCCAAAAACAACTTTCAGTACTGACAGCATAGCTATCCAGTTCAATCACTTCTTCACTGAAACCATTCTAAACTTAGCCAACAAGCAAACTAACATATATACTTCCCCAGAATCAAACAATGCCTCACCCCCACAAGAAACCTCCACCCAATTTAAACTATACCCAGTATCCAGCAGCTACATCAAAAAGCACCTGGAAAAACTAAAACCTACAACATTAGCTGCTGACAACCTTCCAACTGACTATCTTAAAATCGCAGCAGATGCCATCTCCTATCCTATAGCAATACTCATTAACAGATCCTTAGCTGAATCACATGTACCCTCTATCTGGAAATTATCACACATAATACCCCTTCACAAAGGGGGGACATCTTATGAACTTACTAACTACCATCCTATTGCCATTCTTTCTCCCCTATCCAAGATCCTAGAAAGAATAGTACACACACAACTCATGAAATACCTCACCTCACATAACCTACTATCTAGTACCCAGCACAACTTTTGCCCAGCACATAGCACTACAACTGCCTTACTAACCTTTACCAACAAAGTTAACCAACTTAGAAATAACTCCCTATTTGTGTCAGCCTTATTTCTTACCCTATCAAAAGCCTTTGATATGGTCAACCACAACAAACTCATTAAAATCCTTTCCTCCCTAAACATCAATATCACAACTCTTGACTGGTGCCAAAGCTACCTAGCAGACAGGCAACATGCTGTTCGATGGAGACAAACCCTCCCCCACACCCTCCCAGTCACAATCAGGGGTCCCACAAGGCTCCATCCTTGGACCTCTGCTATTCTCGCTCTTTATCAACCACCTACACACTGCTACCCGCAATGCCAGCCTAATTCAATAGGCTGATGATTCAACCCTGATCTGTGCAGCCCCATCTCTTACAGCCCTCCAAACCCTTACCCAAGACACTTTCCTCTCAGTAGAAAAATGGCTAACCAGCTCACACCTGATACTTAATCCCAACAAAACTAACCATCTAATCTTTTATCCCACTAGAACAGCTATCTCCCCCCCAACCTTCAACATCTACTCTAACAATAACACCATTATTACTCTAACTACCCACACCAAACTACTGGGGATAGTAACTGACAGCAATCTAAAATTCGACCTCCATATAGACCAAACCATCAAAAAAGTCCACAAGAAACTAGGCCTCCTGTACAGGAATGCCCGATTTCTAACACCTTCTACAAGAATCACCATAGCCAGAACACATCTGCTATCTACACTCCTAAACACATCCCCCATCCTCATCAACCTATGTAAATCAGACCTCAACAAATTAGAAGCTTGTTATAACAAAATATCCAAATTCGCCACAAAATCACCATACAGATCACATCACTGCCAATCCCTAAAACAGCTTAACTGGCTTGAACTCTCACAGACATCTAATTCAGCCATACTCTGCTCCTAGACCCCTCCGCTCTGATAACAAATACTTACTGCAAGTTACTAGAGCAAGGAACTCAGCTGGTGAATGCCTTTTCTCCAACTATACTGCTAAACTATGGAACATTCTACCTACTACTCTTACCTCAAGTTCCTCCCCAAAACAATTCAAATCACTCCTGAAAACTCATACCAAAATCCTGGCTCTGCCCCTGCATTCCCCCAGGCTAACCAACTCCTAAACTCCAGTCTCACTTTCTTTACCCTTGTATAACCTAACATGGTCACTCTCTAAACTAACATCAAACACTGTACCTCCACAAAAAGAATAGTGTACACTCTCTCAGTATGTATCATATAGTATATGCTACTTGTGTGCTTTACAGCTACTATCACAGCAAATACATCTATTGATATAACTCATATTCACTTACTTTTCTTTTTAAATCATCGATTTTTCAATGAATAATTTCTCTGAATTGCTATTTAAGCATATGTCAATCTATATACCAAAGTATATTAGCCTGTATTAACCTGTTGTGTTGATTTTGTGTTGATTGTGTAATTAGCATTGCATGACATGGAGAATTTCTCCCCAGGCCTCCACTGAAAACGGGCAATTGCCCAGCTGGACCTTCCCAGTAAACAAATGTAAAATAAATAAATAAATTAGGGAAGCTAGTACCACCATCTTCCCAGCTTTACATATGCCATTCTAATGGAATTCTATGTGTATTAGGGAACCATAAAATTTAAGCAACAGAATTTAGGTTTTTTTAAATTTATTTGGGGATATGATTAAAGTCCGAATATAAAACAAAATTGTTGGTATTATTATCATTTTTATTAGCATAAGCCTATCTTCCATAGTGAAGAATAATTTATTCCAACTAGAAAATAGTTGTGTAATGTTATTAGTTATATCTGTATAGCTAACTAATATTAGCTCTTTACTACTTTGAAGCTATAGTAACTCCCAAATATTTACTTTGATTATTATCCCATTGAAAATTGCTACACTTTTTTAGGTCTAATTTTAAATCTTTGTTAATTAACAGCGTATTTTTTATGATTGAATTTCAATCTAGAAATATCTTCAAAACATTCTATGGCTTTGATTATATGTTGTAATGATGAATCAATATTACCAATAGTTAATAATATATCATCTGCAAATAATTGTATTTTAAAGGAATAATTCTTGTCGACTGAAAAAAAAATTCTATTTTTATTTGATCTGATATGATTTGCAAATGGTTCAATACATACAGCAAATGACAATGAAGAAAGTGGGCATCCCTGTTTTATACCAGTTAAAATTCTAAAAGATTTAGATAGGAGACAACCTATTTTGATAAATGGAGCTGCATTACTATATAACATCTTAATTAAGTTTATACATTCTACAGAAAAATTATATTCTTCAAGAACTTTAAATAAATAATTCCTGTTTACAGAATCAAATGTTTTGTTCGAATCTAAACTTATAACTGAAAGTTCTTTTTTCATTTTGTTACCAGATCTATTAAGGTGTTAAGTCTAGTAATGTTTTCATACACTCTCTTGTTTAATATAAAGCCTGCTTGAGCATTGTTAACAATTTCATCCATTTTGGATGAAATTATTAACAATGTTCAAGCAGGCTTTATATTACTAAAACAAGATAAAGACCCTAGGCTTTGTTCTTCATATCACCCTATTTCACTTGTAAACATATATTTCATTTAGTCTCTTTGCCAGTATTGACATAAACATTTCAAAATCTATGTTTACAAGTGAAATAGGATGATATGAAGAACAAAACCTAGGGTCTTTATCTTGTTTTAGTATTGGTGAAACAAGTAAAAATCTCCAAGATGGAGGTAGATTTGATATATATTTTACATCATTAAAAACTTTCACAAAAGCTTTAATATGTTTTCTGACAACAATTAGGGATTAGTCCATCCAAACCTGAAGCTTTATTTATTTTAAGATTTTTAATTTGATCTTTAATTTCCTTAAGCAAAAAAGGTTTAGAAATACTATTTCTTTGTTGTTTAGTTATTTTATTGGTAATGTTTTCTTTTAGAAAGCTTACAAGACTATTGCTATTTATCATATTATCATTATTATTATTATTAATTTGTTCATAATGATTCATAAAACATTATAATAGTCTCTAAATCAGTAACTGCATAATTTTAATTGCATATTTATATAAAAATCTCCTTGATAATATTTAATTTATTAATTGTATTCGATCTAATGGCTAATCAGTGTAAACTTTTATAATTTACTGAGTAAGATTATAATTTTATTTTTTCTAGATATATTGAAATCTTATGACTAAGAATATCCACATATTCTTGATTTAATGTTTTAATTCTGAATTCTTAGTTTGATCATTTGGTTTAGTTTTTGACTTTAAAGTATCTATCTTTGTAACTCTTTCAGTTCTCTATCCCATTCTCTTCTTTTACATGCATACCAGTTTTTTTTTTTTTTTTACTTTTACTGTTTAAATATGCTTTTAAATAATATCAAACAATGATATTGGTAACTTTTCCATTTTTATTAAACTCTAAGAAAGTGTTAATTTTATTAATAAACCAGTCTTAAAATAATTAATTTTTATTATATAATGCAGGAAGTCTATTACATATTATTAGGTTATTAGATTTCAATGTGAGATCAAAAATGATTGTGTTGTGGTCAGTCAATGAACAGAAAAGAATTGATACATATTCAGTTTTAGAGTATAAGTAATTTGAGACAAAAGTCTTATCTATATTGGTTTGAGTGCCAAATCTGAAAGAATAATGTGTATAATTAAGAGATTTAGATAGTCTTAAATCACTGATGTTTCTCAAGTTCTTTATATTAATGAAGTGATTAAAATGTTTTGCAACTGATGATAATCTAAGTTGTCTATTAGCAGTGGTGTCATTCTTCATAACACACAATTAAAATCACCTGCTATAATTACTTCACCCTTCATTTAAAGAGCTATAGTATGTAAATATGTTTAGAGACTTTTTTCTCCAATTCTAGAAATACAGTAAGAGTTAACTAATGTCTAATGTTTTTTCTCAATTTCCATTGCCACCAAACGTAACATCCCATTCTTATCTGAATAGGAATCAATCACTTTTGGCATATTCACTTAATTTTTCAAGAATATAAGTGTGCCCCTTTTTTATTCTAAAGTGAGACCCAAATAAGATAGAATAATATTTAAGAATATTTTATCTACATCTTTGGATAGCCAGTGTGTTTCTTGAAAAAAGGCAATATCAACCTTATGAAGTTTCCTGTATTTCAAAAGACTACTTTTTTACTGGGTTATTTAAATCATTACTGTTCAAAGAAATACATTTATAATCTGACATTTATACTAGACAAAACTTCATATATTAATATGACTTTAGATATAAAACAGATACGAATATTTTTATTTATAACATACCTTGATATGGACAAGAATCTAATGATTAAAACTAAATTAATACTAAGAACAAAACTACCTCCATCAAAAAATAATACATTCCTAGTTTGATGATGTAATCATACAAACTCCTCTTTAGCCTTGCCATACACTATCTGGCCTAATCTTATTGCTACTACTTCTAAATTAATGCTAACATCAATTTAAAATTATACATTCAAACTCACTCATTTTCAGTTAGTCCAAACATATTAACTATACTGTATATGCATCCACTATAACTTAATATGTTAAAAACTGTAAAGTTACTGTTGTATATAACATTAATATTATTCTATATTTACAGAAATCAAATGTATAAATAAGAATATGTTATTAGTCCCTCTGATAACATATTTCATGACTTTCATACACATAAATGAATTATATAATACCTTTAGGATCTCTGGTACCACTAGCATAAAGCATATAGGCTTATTTCCTTTGCATTACTATATAGTGAAAACCTTGTTTTAGATAATCATACAATTTTTGGGCTGATATTAATCATAACATATTAGCTTCAGTTCCTGAATTACCATTTGTAAATAATACATAGCCTTTTTTGACATCACAAAACCATGATGCCAGAACCTCATCTTATATAATGGTACAATTCTCTGGTTTTATTCCTTCAGACTATGTTATTGGCAGAATACCTGCAACCAAAATCATGGGAAACATAAAACTTATTATGATATAAAACAATAATGTGATAACCTCAGCCTATAATATAACCATATTACACTAAGAGTGCATTATATCATATCCTTGTTGTAGCCTAGCCTATAATATAAGCATATTACAGTGAGTACATTATATCATATCCTTGTTGTAGCCTTATCTCTGATACTATCAACATGAAATGAAACAAAACTGAAACATTAAAGTACTAGTGAATCAAACCACAACATACCTAAACAACCATAAATCTAACTATGCTTGAACTAAAATTAAAATGTACCTTTTAGCATCTTTTTATAATCAATACATATAAGACATGATTGGACACCAAAGGAATACTTGTTATATATTTCAAATATGCCCAATCTACTATTTATCATTCTCTGTAATATATTAATTTATGTGTAAGCTGAACTAGCCACTAAACAACTATCAGTTATAAATGTATATATGCAAATATCTATTTATGCATATAAGATAAACATAAATATCCACTTTAAGTAAATAGAATATCAATATGAATGAAAGGGAACTATACTTCTAACTCGCTAAGAAATATAAACAAAACTTGCATATATAGTTTCATCTCCTTATATCAAGTATATGACTGTATCACCCTACCAAGATACCTACTTCAGTGTTATTTTTATTTTCTGTTATTACCTATAAGTATTATATAGTAAGCTATACTTAAAAATACATTTTCTGTATTCCATAAACACAAATATAAGTATATAATACTGGTTTACAGACATAATGTTGAATGCTAAATGATTGAAACTGAATTGGATGAACATACTATATTCAATGATCAAAATGTTGAAATACAATTAGCCTAAACACACAATGTTGAAATTATCAAATTTGCTCATTTCTGCACAATAGTGCAATCATGGAGTTGATATATTTAAGTAGGGGGATGTGGGGGTGCAGCCTCCCCACATGGGGATGCAGGGGGCATAGCCCCCTGCAAAATAGTAGAGTTGATCTCATCGCTTTTTCCATGAAATTATTGTAGACATTTTGATACTTCAATGTTTTGGGTTGAGATGTTATTTTTCAACCAAATAAATATTAGACATTATGACATTCAACATTATGTCGATAAACCTATAATACTATATTATTGTCCATTATACAACGACCCCCCCATTAATATTCAAAAACGTGCACGCTGATTCGTCAGCGTGCACATTGTAAATCAGAGTTATAGTAATGGAAAAAGGTCCGGTCGCCCGGACTTTTTCCATTACTATAACTCTTTAACAGCATGGAGAAGCATAAGATCTCTGTTGTTTCACACTGTCTCGCTATGTTAAACTCCTTTAACATGGCGAGATAGTTTGTAAAAAGAAACAGAGATCTTGCTTTCTCCATTGCTTTTTTTCAAAACTGTCTCGCTATATTAAATGGGTTTAACATAGCGAGACAGCTTTAAAAAAAGCAACGGAGATTCTCTGTTGCTTTTTTTAAATCTGTCTCGCTATGTTAAACCCATTTAACATAGCGAAACAGTTTTTATAAAGCAACAGAGATCTTGCTTTCTCCATTGCTTTTGCCCACAGTTCTGATGTACTGCATAGGCATACGCATGCGCAGTACATCAGAACTGCCACAGAATACCAGACAGCTGTGGAAGGGCAGCAAGGTGGCATTATACAATGCCATTATTTAAGAAAAGCAATTATTTTTTTCTTAAATAATGTCATTGCATAATAGCAATAACCCACACTTGGGTGTGGGTAATGCTGGATTTACCCACGGTTGGCATTGTTTTACCCCTCGGGCTTTGCCCTCGTGACCAAAGCACACCAACCGTAAATCCAGCATTACCCACACCCAGGCATGGGTTATTGCTATATTATACCATGACCCCCCATTAATATTCCAAAACGTGCATGCTGATTGGCCAGCGTGCACGTTGTAAATCGACTTATACTAATGGAAAAAGGTCCGGTTGCCCAGACTTTTTCCATTAGTATAAGTCTCTTTTAAAACACTGTCTCGCTATGTTAAAAGAGTTTAACATAGCGACACAGGTTTAAAAAAAGCAACGGAGATCTCCCTTGCTTTTTTTAAAGCTGTCTCGCTATGTTAAACTCCTTTAACATAGCGACACAATAAAAAGCAACGGAGATCTTGCTTTCTCCGTTGTTTTTTTTTTAAACCTGTCTCGCTATGTTAAATGGGTTTAACATAGGGAGACAGCTTTAAAATAAGCAACGGAGATCTCCGTTGCTTATTTTAAAGCTGTCTCGCTATGTTAAACCCATTTAACATAGCGAGACAGGTTTAAAAAAAAAGCAATGGAGAAAGCAAGATCTCCATTGCTTTTTACTGTTTCGCTATGTTAAATGGGTTTAACATAGCGAGACAGCTTTAAAATAAGCAACGGACATCTCCGTTGTTTATTTTAAAGCTGTCTCGCTATGTTAAACCCATTTAACATAGCTGAACAAAAGCAACGGAGATCTTGCTTTCTCCGTTGCTTTTGCCACAGCTCTGATGTACTGCATAGGCATGCGCAGTACATCAGAACTGCCGGATACCAGACAGCTGCAGAAGGGCAGCAAAGAGGCGATATACAATGCCATTATTTAAGAAAAGTAATTATTTATTTTCTTAAATAATGTCATAGTATAATAGCAATAACCCACTTCTGGGTGTGGGTAATGCGGGATTTACCCACGGTTGTCCTTGTTTGGTCCCTCGGGCTTCGCCCTCGGGACCAAACCATGCCAACCGTGGGTAAGTCCCGCATTACCCACACCCAGGCGTGGGTTATTGCTATATTATATAGCTCACATATCACTGTATAATTTCAGTTTATACAAGAATGCATTACTCTGCAGCTCTGTTGCCTTTTACTATATGTATTAATTACTATGCATATTTAACAGTTTCATTTAGTAAATTACTATTTTTAAAATCATATAACTAATTTTAATGATGTGAAGCTTCAAAAAAGAACAAATTGCATATGTAAGACATCAAATCTTAACTGACAAGACAATGAGAACAGCAAAGTCAGTGCAGTTCAAATATATTCAAACATGCATTCCCATACTGTCAAATATACATTTACCTCATTCTTTACTAAAAAACTAAAGAAGATTGTTATGTGTTTTATTTAGACCTAATAATATTTTAAAAAAAAACTTATTAACATTAAAACTTTATATTTAAAGTTCACCTTGTTTAATTTAGTATTCTCCTTTGCCTTAGTGACCTTGTGGGAGTATTTCCTGTTTCATGGGATGTTTAAAGGTCAAAGAGTTCTTCCTGAAGCTACAGTAAATCTGTGATGTCAGTTCAAGACTCATTCCAAAGCTTTGAAAACATTTAAATATACTTCAGTCAGGAAAAACAGTGTTTACCTTCACTTTTAAACGTGTAAAATGTTTGTGACCACATCAGGTGATCTTCTACAGTATAGATAGCCATTTTAAATGGACTTTTACATGGAAAATTAACTGTAAAGCTGTTTCATGAAAAAGTATATCTTTCATTTAACATCAGAATCACTCAGGGAAGCAAGTGTGCCATTCTATATAAGCCATATACTTTTTAAACAACTAAATATCTAGCTGGAGAGAGAGAGAGAGAGAGAGAGAGAGAGAGAGAGACAGATTCACACTAGACATATAATACATCATTAAAATATCATTGTTACAGAGTTTGTCCTTCTTTAAATATCTAATATTTACTTATTATTAATATAGAACTTATACCATTTAATTACACTATACAGTAGTGAGACACTTTAAGATGTTATTTGAATATAAATAGTACTATTAACCTCAGAAGGACTAGCTCCCTGGATTTTGTTCATATAGTCAACATTAACCCATATATAGATCAGATTGAATAAGTAACTTTGTATTAAAACATTATCTATAAGGTCAAATCAGAAAGCTTTTACCTTGTTTCAGATGATACTCTTATTTAGAAGTTAATGAGAACAAGAGCATACTAAGAACTTACAATTTGTCCAACAATAAGTTCATTCATTTGTCTCTAGTTTTTTATTTCATTTTACTTTTAAATTCCATCCATTTGTTGTGGCTTGTCTCTTTAAATGTGTCAGTGTTTAATCCATATCTTCAGTCTTGTCCAAATGTTTTTTCTTTTGTACAAACTCCACTGCTTCATTTAAGGTGTTGAATGTTTTTTGTCCCTCAGATAAAAAAATCCTTATTTTAGCTGGGAATACAACTTGTGCTTTGATGTTTACTTTCTTTAAGTGCTTTTTTTTTCTTTATTAGGGGAGCACACACACCTTTCTTTTAGTCTTAATAGAAGTGGGATCATCATTATCAAACCTTATGTAGTTGTCTCTTATTTTTATATGCGAGTTCACCCAGGCTGTTTTCAGGATTCAGTTTTTATCTTGAGCTAGCATGAATTTAACTATAATTAATTAGGAAAAGGTGGAATTTTTTAGTGAAGTGTTTGAGAGAGATCTATGTGCTCTATCAATGCCAAATGGGAGAGCTTCAGGCAAGTTTAGGGACTTAGGAAGCCAGTTATTTAAAAATAAAATCATGGTGTCTCCTTCTTTCTTCTCTGGTATTCCATAGATTCTTATGTTATTTCTTCTTGATTTACTTTCAAGATCTTCTGTTTTTTTCTATAGATTCAGAATTCTGTTTGAGAATAAATTCAATGTGATTCTCATTTTCAGCCAATCTCCCATCCGTGTTATTTACCACTTTCTTCAGTTGTATTTGCTGTGACTGTTGCTTAACCACATCATTCAGAAGCTCAATTTGCTTCTTATTTCCTTCTTTAATATTGTCCATTTTCATCTCCAGTTTATCTATTTTTGATGCAGGATCATGTATACTGGTTAGTATAGACTGCAGTTTTTTTTTTATTATAGATTCTTGTGTCGTTCCTTTCAAGTGACTCCTTGTAGTAATGAAGTAATAAGTTGTTCTGACAGGAAAAAAGTAGCAGAAAAATCACCAACTAGATTTTCTGTAAAAACTTATAGACAGCTACTCAAATATTAATTTTCCAGTGAAAGAAGACTATAAGCTGAACTTTCTGATAAAAAAAAACCCTGTCAGAATAAATCAAAATAAGCAATGCAAAGTTTCAGTGCTGCTAACAGGTTTTCATCTTGGCCACATCGCCCTCTTGATTTTTAAAGCCATTCGCTTTTGTATGATGCCAGCATGGGGATTGGTGGTAAAGTCCTTCATTGGGTCAAGATACATCACAAGCACTGCATGGAGACCATCTACAGCCTCCGTAACCCTTTTGAAGAAGTTTACTATGTTAAATAGATATGATCTACTCTTCACAAAGTCAGACTGTTGGGGATTAATTCAAACAAGAGTCTTGAGATCACAGTCTATGAGGTTAGTTTTAATAAACCCCATGGTTTTGCACTGAGGCTTGTAAGGCTGGCGTTGACTACCCAGATCAGTTGTAAGGCCAGTCTTTAGTGGAGCATAACCACTGCAGTGCTCCACTCATCAGGGGCAAAGGCAGTAATTAAATGTAAGTTAAACAGCTTGAAGAGTGTGCCTGCAGGGGCATGTTTAACACTGTTATGCAACCAGGTATATGATATGTAATAATACATAAATATATAGTCAAAAGGATTTCTGTATACCAGAAATCTGACAAAACAATGCATCTTGCATGTTTGTTACAACCCAATTGTTACAGTGTTATAAAGTGTTTTATGAAGAGTAACAAACCTTGTTGAGAAGCTGTGTGATTTACCTAAATGGGACAGTCCCTGGCACTACTGAATATTTTGATTATGTCCTTTGGTGAAATGAAACCCTTGGAAAGGACTCATTGGATCTCCTGCAGTCCACTGACCCTCCTGCATAATCCCCATTGTGCCCTTACTTTCCCCATCTTATTTTTGTGATACTATTCTACTTATTCTAAAAGTGTCTTAGTTCTGGTTTAAGCACTTGGGCTTCAGGCCAATTATTTTACATTAAGGAGGTTTGTGGTCTTTACTCTTATGGGAGGAGAGGGTAGATTCTGTCCTTCTGAGATGGGAATTGCTGGTTGAAGGCTTATCATGCCTGCTATTTTACTTTCATTTTTGTGGTATTTAAACTCCATATTTGCATGAGTATGTGCTTGTTACATGTCACACACCACCACTGTGCTGTTTTAACCCCTTGCAAGCTATCTCAGCTGCATTTTTCCCTTACCAGCATTCCTGTGTAAGTGAGGCCCTTGCTTGCAGCTACTGTATTGATTTTATCCAGCACTACTCACACCTATAGATACTCTCCTCAGATATTACCCACTCTACTATCCCTGACCTCTCTTCCACAGATTCTGACAAACATGGACGGACAATTTCCTATAGTTTCTCTTGCTAGTCTGATTGATATGGGCATCCTGAGACAGTGTAGCAACTGCCTTATATACACAGACAGCCCTCTGCTACTACCACCTAGGAACACAATATGTGAGAGATGCAGTTACTTTAAGAACCTGGAATTCTTGCTGTCTCAGTCACAAGCCAGTACATCTGACACTAAGAAGGTTTTCTGCTCAAATATGTCAAACACCACACCTCTACAACTACCCACACCTGTAAAACACACTCCTACATATGCAAAGGTTCACAATAAAAACATACCTAAACAAAAGAGACCTCTGAAGCAAAAACACACATGCACATCACAACCCACAGCACCAAGCACCACACATAGTACACACTTCTGTGTCTCACAGCCTCTAAGGCCCAGCCACAAACCCAACATACTAATCATAGGACACTCTATCATGAGACACACAGATGTGCCACTCACCAGGCTAGACAAGGAGAAAGTCACGGTAAGTTGTTTGTCAGGTGCTAGAATCCACCATATCATGCACACACTCAAGTCTCTTAACAACAGGTACTATTATGACGTATGACTCTGTCATAGTCCATGTTGGTGTGAATGACTTAAGATGTACCTCTCTGGACTATATGAAAACATAAATGATTGAGCTCACTAAATATGTGTCCCCAGGCAGGTATGTCCATAGTCTTAAGCAGCATCCTACCGTCACCTAGAATGATGCCTCAATATAAACAGAAAATGATTGAATTTAATAAATTGACTTAGTTTTTGGTGTCATTCCAAGGGGATCCAGTACCTGACAGCCTGGGAGGACATGATGGACAGACCCCGATACTTTGCCAGAGATGGCCTTCATCTGTTTCCCCTGGGCTTCAGGCTTCTGGCAAAGGCTCTTGCCTCCCCCATAGTGCCTTTTTTAGGCAAAGCCATGAGCACAAAATTACCAACATGCAAAATTCTTCTAAATTAAATTTATAGGTCATGCAGCTAAACTCTAGGAGTCTTAGCATGACACTGCACTCATTGCAGGCATTCCTCACCCTAGAGGAAGCTGATATTTGTGCAGTCACTGAAACCTGGTCCAAAGCTGCAGAGAGCACCCCAACCTTACCAGGTTACTCATCCTGCCATACTTTTAGACCCCAAATGGAGGGCTACAAAGCAAAAGGAGAATGATTTCCAATATTTATCAAAGACATACATACCTCCAGGCTGGTCAAACAGTATGATGCACAGGAAACACTCCAGGTGCAGTTAACTGTTGACAAAACACCTAGAGACCCCAACCATGACTAAGGACGCCCACTCCACCTATCTGGACTTACTTGTATCCATCAAGATTCAACCTTCTACCCTGATCCTGGGTGACTTTAACTACCCACCCATAGAGTGGAAGACCTGTTCTAGCCCTAACATGAATTCCCAGGGATTCCTTGACTTCGTCAATGTAAATGCAGTGGCTCAGCTGGTCCACATCCCCATGAAAGGTGAAAATATCCTGGACCTGGTATTAACCAACATGAGTATCCACTGCAGCACCCCTACAGTGTCATCCTCCTTAGTAAGATTCGACCATAAAGCAATCACATTCAAAGTCACCATCTCCTCTGACTCCCCCCTTGTCAGAATCAAACAAAAAAACTTTTCCAGAGCTGACTGCAATCTCCTGAGAGCAGGTATAAGCAGTTTCACAGCCATCATCCCTTTAGTTGGAACTAGCACTAATGTCCAAGCCTACACCAAAAAACTATATGAGCACCTACATACCTGTATGGACTTAGCAATAACTGATAGGACCAAATCATGTTCCTCAAGGAAGAGTAAACCTGTCTGGTGGACAGCAGCAATAAACAAACCTTTGTAATAAAAGGAATAAATTGCTGTCCAGGACCAAGAAGAAACAGGTGCCGAGTTTGAAGCAATCTCTCCTTTGTCTGAACAGGCAAATAAGGTCACTGGTGAAATCCTCTAAGGCTAACTTTGAGTCCAAATTGGCCACATCCACTAAAGACAATAACAAAGCCTTCTTCACATGCGTTCGCAATCTCAAAGATAACTCCCAAATCTGGTCTGAATTGGTGGTCAAGATCACTACATACACAAATGCCGTAGATATAGCCAACCTACAGGCGGACAGGTTCAGTAAAAACTTCACCTCCCTGTCCCCCATCAGTAAGCCAGGACATCTGCAGCACCTGACCCCCTCCCCTCATCACAAGGGAGCAGGTCTTTAATGCCCTCTCAAAGGCAAAAAATACAGTCTCCATGGGACCCGACAGCATCCCTGGCTGCATGCTACATGAACTCAGTCATGAGCTCTCAGCTCCATTAAGCACCCTATTTAACCAAAGCTTGAGCACTGGCTTCATCCCAGCTGAATGGAGGATAGCCACTGTCGTCCCTCTACACAAATGTGGAGCCTCCACTGACCCAGGCAATTATAGGCTAATCAGCCTAACTAGCCTGATCTACAAGGCCATGGCATGCATTATCATGGACCGTATAAAGAAAGAAATTGGCAACCTCCAAATGCTTGCCCCATACAGTTTGGTTTTGTCAAAGGGAGATCATGCCTATTAAACCTGGTCAACTTCTTCGAAACAGTCACCAAAGCCATGGAGGAGGGGAAGACAGTGCACACCACCCACCTTGACATAGCCAAAGTCTTTGACACTATTCGCCACTTGGGCATAATAAAAAAACTCCCCCAGCTAGGCATCAACCCATATGTTACAAGGTGGGTAGCTGACTGACTCACTGATAGAACCTACTCAGTCAAAATAGGGGAAGCCACCTCTAATAGTAGACCCTTAATGAGAGGTGTACCACAAGGTTCAGTCTTGGGCCCTCTACTGTTTGGGACATACTTTTCTGAGGTGCAAGCCAAAACCAGTGGTCTGTGGCTGACTAAATTTGCAGATGACTGCAAGCTGGGTGCTGTCTTAAATTCCCCTAGTGATGTGAACATCCTCCAAGAGGGCCTTACCCAAACTAATGACTGATACCAGGAGGATGACCTCAAACTGAATTCTAAGAAATGCATTATTATCCCCTTTTGGGAAAATGGCATCCCCACTAATTCTCACATTAATAACAATGTACTAAGCATGAAAGCAGTGGTGAGGGAATTGGGCACCCAGGTTGATACCAACCTGACTTTTGACCACCATGTTGCCTCCATTGTACAGAAGGCTTTCTACATGGCCCACCTCATAAGTAAGGGTATTTCATCCAAGAACAAGGAGGTCATAACATCCCTGTACTCCTCCCTTATCAGACCCATTATTGAGTACAATGCCCCCTTCAGCATTTACCTTGCCAATCACATGCAGTAGCTGGAGAGACCACAGAGGCTCCTGACCAGGAAAATCCAGGGTCTAAAGCACCTGTCCTATACAGATAGGGTAAAAACCCTGTCCCTCTACTCGGTCTTGTACAGACTGCTCAGAGGTGACCTGTGTCTGGCATACAAGGCCATCTCAGACCCAGCCTTGATGGAGTTGCTGCATAACCATAAGTCAAAATCCACTTGGTCAATCCACATACAAGGCCTAAACCTGGTCTGTGACATTAATAGAACTTGGTGGGAAAGATTTGTGTCCCAGAGACTCCCTCATCTGTGGAATAGACTCTCTCTCCATGTTAAGCAGAGTACCTCTCTAGCCTTCTTTAAGAGGAACCTTGAAGACTAGATGGGAAAGAGAAAATATACCCCTGGGATCCCACCTGTATCCCTGCTGGACAGGGGAAATAGGTGCTGACTTTGTGGGAACATGGGCAAAATTATTGGCTAGCCTTATAAGGGCCTGTGGGCCAACAGCCTAATTTCATCCTATGAACCTATGAACCTATGAACCTATGAACCTATTCAGATTACTATTTTCTTGTTTCTCATACTTTGTTGAACTCTTCAAATTTTTCTTGCATTGTTTCAACACATCCTAAATGACTAAGATTACATCAAAATAAATGAGGAGGAAATAATCAAATGAAGCCAATTCTCAGACCCCCCCCCCCCCACACACACACACACTGAAGCTATTGGGTTCTAGATGCACTGAGTTGCATTTTAGAGCTTTTTTGTTTTCCAACGTTTTGAGCCAAACATGGCCCGAACAAAAATCATGAAATTCATTCTTGATCTTCATTTTTTTCCTGCATTCTTTTGCCACTCCCAAAATGGCCAAGACTGCAATGCAACAACTTTATAGGAAATAATAGAGTTAAGCCGATAGTCTGGAGGCTACTTGGACCTCAGAAGGCATGTGATTCTAGACAATATGAGGTACATTTTAGACTTTTTTCCCTTTTGTTACAATTATGGCATGGACAAAAATCACATCTAATTAATGATATACAGTCTTACTTTTTCTTTCAAGGAAGAAAACTTAATGACCAAAGCTGACAAAAACTAGTTCCCAATAAACTGAGACGATGAATGCTTGCAAAGATACACAAATTATGTCTTAAAATTGTGTCTGTCTCCCTGTCAAAAGAAAAAAAATGATAGTCACCTTTTGTGCAGCCCTCTGTTATTAAATTGGGATGAAAGTGAATGAATAAATGGCCTCAGTCATATATTTCAAGTTACTGGTGTCACATATATACAGCTTGCCTATTCATCCCATCCCTAAAAGACAGCTGCCACCATCTATATATCCATCTGACAACCAGAATATAGTAATATATTTTAACTTGTTGATCACGGATGTAAATTCACAATAGGTGTTGGACAACTGATTGAAAGGACACAGTTTCGACACTTGTTTGGTTGAAGTCAACACACTGACTCAAATACTGACTCATTCTGCATATGCTCCAAGGATTACCCTGGAGTGGACTAAACAAACAGGAAGTGTTTTTGCAAGGGGCAAGACCCCTGTGCCCCCTCACACCCCCTGTTAACTGCATATACTGCACTAACTCCCAGATCCCACAATATTCTGGGAAAATGAATATTCTCTTGCCCAGGAATTGTCGATCTTGCACAACAGTCAGACATCTGTCTGCATCAAACAACTGGTGTCAATGAAACAGTTGTTGGCATTGTATCCTTTTGACTATGTGTCCGATGCCCATTCACAATAAGCCTCCTTATCTCTACCTCCCAAAGTTAGCCACCTGTATACATTTCTGATATGTGATTGTGAGAAAAAAGAAGAAAAATGATCACAGTTATGTATTCCAGCCTGTTTTTCCTAGACAGTACATTGTTCCTATACAAGCTATAGTGATGCTGTATGCATACCTGTTAGGTATGATTGTGTGAAAAGTTACTGGCACAGCCTCACAAAATCCATAGCAGCCTTCTATGCATAATACCTCTGAGGTTTAACTGCGAGGGGAAATTAGAGAAATAATGACAACACTCTCCCCAGTCCCAAACAAGTTATAGTGACTTCTCTGCACACCTCTGAGGTTTGATTTTGAGCAGAATTTAAGCAATAATAATAATCTTACTGTTTCAAACCCCCACCATCCACATGCACATACAAGCTATAGCAATTTATGTGCACATTTCTGAGCAGGACCAATTGTAGAACAGGTAAGTCCAGGGCAGAAGCCCTCAATAAGCGTGTCAAACTCCACTTCTACAATCTGAGTTATGTATGCTGCTAGGATCTAGATGTTCTGTGATGCATCCTACTTTTGAAAGATATTTTATTTTTTATTTATTTTTTATTTGCAATTTGTTTACTGGGAAAGTCCACTGGGCCAAAATGAGCCTGTTTTCAATGGAGGCCTGAGGAGAAAAGCTCCATATACAGTTATTACAAAGCTAATATCAACAAAGTTAAGTACAATACAATTTTCAAAAACTACTAAAACACAGTAATATAGAGGACAGAATAATAACATTTGATCAAGGTGTTGTACCAAAGCATTGAATGAAATTAAAACATAAGTATTTTGGAGTACATAAGTATAATTTGGAGTGCAGGCACTTATGCACTCAGAGTTTCATGAGGTGAGAGCTAGGAAGAATTAGCAGGAGAGTAGAACAGTGAAAGGTGAATAGGCTGAGTTATAAGAAAGGAAACAAGGGAGAGGGAGTGAAAATGAAATGAGTCACTAGAGTGAGTTTTGAGAAAGGAGAAAAAGAAAAAAAGGATGGGGGAGCAGAAATGATATAGAGGGATTCAGGTGGGGTGAGAGCATGAGCATTCCCAGTGAGAAGAAAGATAGGAATGGAGCATGGTTTTGAATGCGGAGTGGTTTTGGGTGATTCAAATGTGTGTGGGGGGGGGGTGTGTGTGAATTCCATAGGCAAGAAATGGAGAAAGACAGGAGAAACTCCCCAGGTGCACGTAAGGGTTTGTACACTTCGAGGAGGTTCTGGTTACTGGACCTGAGTAGTCTGTCAGGATGATGCAAGGTGAGTATGGATGAGACAGAAGGGCAGTTAGAGGATTTGAAAATTAGTTTATGAGCAGTTAACAGTTGAATGTAAGAGAGATAGTGGGGGGAGTTCCAGCCAGTTCAAGGAATGGAGTGCATCACAGTGGTGGAAAGAGGATTTGGTCCCAGTAGCAAACTTAGAGATTTTATTGTAGCAGGATGACAGTTTTGACTTTAGGGAGGACTGAAAGTTGGTGAGGAGAGGGGCTCCATACAAGAGAGAGGGGATGAGGTAGGAAATAGACAGTATATGTTTGGAAGAGGGAGTGATATAATGGCTGTGATGATACAGCGTTCCGAGCTTTTGGTGTGTTTTCTTAATACTAGTTTGTATATGAATGTCAGATTTTAAATGTTCATTATTGATAACACCTAGAAGTTTTGTATGGGAGATGATTTCAATGGGTATCTTATTCTGACTGACTATGGAGAAGGATTTTTTATCGATAGAGGTGTTTTTAGATGGGGTAAAGATCATAATTTTGGTTTTGGATGCCTTAAGAACAAGAAGATTTTTCAGCATCCAAGACTCGGTACGAGAGAAGGCATCTTGTGTTAGTTGCTTGAGTTTGAGGAGAGATTGAGCATACCAAATTATGGTGAAATCATCTGCGTATTGGACAAGTTTTGTATTAGGAATGCACTGATGAAAATTATTAATGAAGATGTTAAAAAGTAAGGGACCCAGTATTGAGCCTTTTGGAACTCCTGTTGGAGTGTGAAGGAAGGAAGAGGTACTATTGTTCCACTTGACGGCTTGCTGTCTATTAGAAAGGTAACTGGAAAAATAGTTAATAGAGGAGGGGGAAAGATTGAGAAGAGAGAGTTTGGACAAGAGAAGGTTGTGGGAAACAGTATCAAAGGCCTTTGATAAGTCTAGAAGGCTAGATACAATGTTGCCAGAGTCTTGGGCACGGTTGATGATGTCGAGGAAGGAGAGAAGGGCAGTGGTAGTACTATATCCAGGTATAAATCCATGTTGAGTTGGAGAAAGAAGTTGATTGTCTAGGAAGTAGGGAAGGAGTTGCAATTGTATGCATTTTTCAAGGACTTTTGAGATAGAGGACAGGATGGCTATAGTATGGAAGTTGGAAATTTCAGTATTGTTGCCCCCTTTGTGGAGGGGAATGATGGACACTTTCTTCAAGGATACTTGGAGTGAACGGTTGATAAGTATGGTAATGGGAAGGGCTATGCCATTGGCAGCTAGCTTGAGAAAGTTAGATGGAAGATTGTCTGGGACATGAGAGCATGGTTTTAGTTTTAGTAGACATGTTTTTATGGTGTGCAGAGAGACAGTTTGTATGGTAAAGGGGGGATGAATAGCGTTGATATCAGTGGAACTAGAGTTGAGGCTGGGGGGATGAGGGTGGAACAGAAGTGTTATTGGAGAATGCTGTGGTGAGCTTGGCTATTGAATCACTAAAGAAAGAGTTGAATTGGGTAGCTAAGATATGATCTGGAGAGTTAGGGTCAGGGCAGGGATTGTCTTTTTTGCTAGGAGAGAGGAGATCAGATATACTGTTCCAAAACATTTTGGGGTTGGATCTATGATTGTTTTGAAGCTTGGAGTAGTAGGACTTTTGGCCTAAAGCAATTTGTTTTTTCACTTTATTATGGAGTTGCGTATATTCAGTAAGGGTGTTAGGTGTTTTAGATTTATGGTAACACTTCCAAGATTTATCTTGGAGATGCATGAGTGTAATAGTTGCTTTAGTTAGCCAAGAGGTGGATTTGGTTTTGATTCTTTTAGTTCTGGGGGGAGCAAAGCTATCTAGTAGGTTATTGAATGTAGTATTGAAGTATGTAACAACATCGTCAAGAAGGACGGTTTTTACAGGGTCCCAGTTCATATGTTTTAATGAATCAGAAAAAGGTAGGGGGTTGAAGCTTTTTAGGGTACAAGTTGTGATGTAGTTGTGGTGAAGATGGAGGAAGGATGGTGAGCAACAAGCAAAGGCAGGGAGATGATCACTGAGGGAGTTGGGTAGGGTGCCATTATCAGAAATGCAGTTGGGGTGAGAAACTAATATCCAGTCCAGAATACTACCGGAGTTATCTTTATTAAATCTGGTAGGAGAGGTAATTATTTGGGTGTAGTTGTATAGGTTTATACTCTGAGGTGATGTAGGTGATTGAATAGAAGTCCAGTTTATATTTACATCACCTAGGAGTATAGTTTCATTGCTTATGTTGAATGAGAACCAAGAGAGGATATCTTCAAGAATGGGGATGTTATTTCCTGGTGGAATATAAAGAGCAGCTATATATATATGTTTTTAGTGTCTATATTATATCAGTGAATGGTTAACATAGCTAACGCTGTATAATTGACCCTAATATGTTGAAACATCAAAATGCTGAACACACAGAACAGCGATTTTTTTCCCAGGGGAAAAATTTGCTGCTCCATAAAAAAAAAACAACATAAAACTAAAAAAACAAACAAACACAAAATAAAGTGGGGGGCATCACCCCCGCACACACACCCCCAATGTGGGGGGCTGTGCCCCCCACATCCACTCTTCTTAAATATACCAACTCCGAGATCACACCACAGTGGAGGAAATGGCAAAGTCCTGAAAATGGCCCAGTGATTTTTTTCCCTTGGAAAAAAAAATCACAGTGCCATGCTTTCGGGATTTCACCATTTTGAGTAAACAGGGTTGATTAAACAGCATTCGCTATTTTAAGCATTCACTGATTTAATAGGAACCCTGTTATTATGGTTATTAATTTTCAGGAGGGCCAGAGTTAGTTCAGCTGTTGCAAATTGGGGTATAGGCTTGGTAAATGGTGTCACTGTTAGGGAGTAGAAGAAAAGTAGGGCTACTCCACCACCTTTCTTTAGAGTTCTGTCATTTCTTATGATCTCTTGTAGTTGGGAGGGGTAATTTCGGAATCTTTTATGTGGGGTTTTAGCCATGTTTCAGTGACTTGTAATGTATGGATCACTATAATTATGCACTGATTTGGGGAAAGGTATGCTTGCTAAGCACTTTTCTGACATCAGACAGGTGCTTACCAAGCTTTTTTAAAGTACCTCTTGCTACTGTTAAGCTCTAGTCACACACTAGAACACTACCAGCAACCAGGAGTCACCACAAAAGAACAGTAGGAAATGGTTAAACACTTCATTTGGACTTTTTTATAAAGTCCAACTGAAGAGTTTAACAGTAAGAATGAAGTGTGTAACAGCTTCCCACCACTCTTCTGTGGTGGTTGCTCTCAATGTGATAGGGGTAAGTGTGTTGCAGCACTATTGCACTTTTCTCTGTAACTTTTGATTATATATGGCTACTGGATCTTATACTGTGCAAGTGCAACATTAGCTTCATTTCTACGTTTCTATGACATTTCTGTACCATAATTCCAAATCTAATGCATATTTACACTATATAGATCTTGTGTCAGAGATGTGATTCTATTATACAGTAGCCATCTAAAAAACTGTCCTTTTAGATCACAAAGTGCCTCTTTTGCTCACCTCCAGCCTATAGCAACTTCTGGCACCCCTGCCTTGCATACTTGCAATCTTGTCTTGCACTGAGCCAGGATCTCAGAAGCCAAAAAGAGACAGAGAGAGAATATCTACCTATCTATCTATCTATCTATCTATCTATCTATCTATCTATCTCTATCTATCTATATCTATCTATATATATATATATATATATATATATATATATATATAAATCTATCTTTATCTATCGACATCTATCTATATATCTATATCTATATAAAATAGGTCGGTTGTTGTCAGTGTTATGAAAGACTGAGGAGTGTTGGTGGTTATCCTGAGGCAGGGAACTGTAACAAGTTGTGCTAATTATTTATTGAACAAATAATGGGAACACAGCTGTGTCAATTTTGAATGTATTTTGTACGAAAGTGAGCTAAACTAATAACATCATATGTGGCTAATGAAGGCAATGTTTCAGGGGGCTTTTAGGCTCACAGTCTGATACGGCATTAGATGTACAAGTCCCTCATGTTTCAATTGATCTTTGAAGGATTTGTTTTGGTACATCAATGCTAACAGAATGATTCTTGTTTAGTTGATGTTAATATATGTCTATTGTTGTATCACTTTGTAACTTTCAATGTTTTGAACTTTAATTTCTCACAATCCTACTGGAGGGGTTATGTTATTCCATATGAAGATTTTATACAATTTTATTGTCCTGATTTTGGGCAGGTATATCTATATTTTAAATGATTTTGTACCATTTCAATGTCTGTTCCTTAAGTGGTATGATGCCAAAGTTAAAAGTTATCAACACAGTGCAGATACCCTTCACTCTACCTTTGAGTTGTACCTCCTAGCCTCATCAGCAATTATACTCTGAGCACTTTTGAAGTGAATTTGCATTCCTTTTTTCTTTGTGGCCTAGATTAACTATTCTTTTTCTCTATCTTCCTTTAAGATACTTACTAGTCTTAAAGCAACCAACAAATTTAGTCTCCTTAATTATTTATTACATTGAAACAGATATGGATATATTTTTAGCAACTGCCCCATATCCTACTTCTTACTATGGAATTCTAGTTATTAATTGATTGAGCTTACTAGATGTTACTATACTATGTAAAACATTGTGTTTGTGTTCAGTGACTGTTATTACATTGCCTGCATTTTATTTGGTAATCTTTCAAAGTCATGGGAAAACATTACTAGATGTATCCTGGCATGCATTTGGTGTTAAAAATGCAATAAATAGGTTTATACAATATAAATAACCAGCCATAAGCTTTTGAGATTAAGTAAAATAACTTCTTTACTAAAGGAAATAAAGCAATACAGGTTGTGAATTAAATAAAAATACCATCATAGGATAAAATATAAAACAAGTTGTAAATGGATAAGTAGTGATAAGAAAATTCTGACTATCCAACTGGTAGTTATAACACTAATGTCTAGCTAAAGAATTGTAAGAATCTGTCAATAACTACCTGGAAAATGATGATATCAACAGGCAAAACAAATCAGAAATAAGCTCAACTAATGCAGAGTAATAGACAGTCTTTTCCAAAAATAAATGAATCAGAGGGCCAGATTCTGTAAAATACATGAAAACTATTTGCAGACAGTACAGCATGCCAAAGGAAGACTTCAGTGCACCTGCTGTGGACACAATTTAAGAAGACACTGAAGGGTGTCAAAGTACTTAGTTATTCAGCATAGGATAATTATGGATTCTGTTCACATCTATCTGATGCCAAAGCATATCATGTGCATACAACGCATCTTAAATATGACAAACTTCCATGTAAACTCTGTTTCTGTAATCCTCTGCATATGCCTTACAGACTCCAATGAATAAAAAGTAATACTACTGACTTTGCCAAATTCTGTGGCAAAAGAACAAAAAAATGCATCAAAATGCAACCTGCTGTTAATGAACTCCAACAGGCTGCAGTGATACAACCTAAAAGGCAGCCAGCTAGAGGCAGAGCAAGGCTGCAACTAAACCAGTTGTCAGACCAACAAATAATCGACAGTCTAGACAGACATCTGCTGCAGGCTGTCTGTAACATGTGTGCCCCACACTTGTCTGTGCAGATCCTGTGAGGAAACCACATCCCACTCAAAACTGGTGTCTCAGCCTGGGTATACTCTTCTGGGACATTCCAGAGACACATGGGAGATGCTGTGGGAGTGTCACAGACAACTGCCAGCCAAATACAACATCACAAACTTCCCCCATGTACTTTGTGCAATAGATTGCACACACATACCAATCAAGACACCAGTACTTCCTGAAGCAGACTGATACATAAACAAAAGGGCTGACCATCCATCAACTACCAGGGTGTGCGTGCAGCAAATGGTAGCATAACAACCTCATGCCAACACATCCTGGAAATACCCACGATGCTGCCAGATGGAGGGAAAGTGGAGTGAGGGCTGCATTCTAGCAAGGGGAAATACCTGAGGCACTATGACTAGGTAAGTACAGGAGCACAGCTCAGATGTAAACTAAGGATACCCCTCACAACAATATACATTCTGACCAAATGTGTTTCCATTATCCATACCATACTGTGAACCATCCAACCCTGCACAGGAGGCCTGCAACAGAGCACACACAACAACCATAAATACCATAGAGCATGTGTTCAGTATACTGACAGATAGATTCAGATATCTTGACATATCCAGGGGTGCACCTGCAATACACACCTAAGAAGGCAGCACAGATGATAACAGTGTACACTATGCTGCACAACATGCTAACTACAGCACATGGTGATCTTCCAGCTGTAGTTGAGGGTGAATTACCCAAGAACCCCAAGAACCCCAATGTAGGGCACAGAAGACACAGACATAGGCAACGTATAGTATAACCACAAGTGTAAGCCCAGGTAGTAAAGCAGCATCTGACCCACTACTTTGAGTCATGACAAGCCACACCTACATGAGAACACAGATTAAACACTGATGTTCAAGTATTGCTCCACCACAGCAGCACAGATTGCATCTAATGACAATTACCCACTAGATGTACACACTGAGCATCAGATATAACACCATAATTATAATATATTGCAACATGAAAATATGCAGATGTGTCACAACAGGGAACATCAGCTCAGGGCACAACTAATACAGTTATGTATATGCATTCAAACTGTTGTATCAGTGAATGGAAAAAAATAAGGGACACACATCAGTGCTATACATTCCTATAGGCTATCGCCACCATATAATAACATGAAAAATGAGAAACAGCACAGGACATAATGCAGAATGTTTAATAGTTTCAAACATATATATCACAGTAAGGGTTAGCTATATGTATGACACTGTTGGACACTCTAACGCAGTTTAGGATGACCTCTCTGACATCTCACACCATAGTCCACAGTGTCCCAGCCATGTACACAAACATGTGGCTCAGGTTGCTCCAATGAGGAGATGGATGGGGGGACAACACCATGTTGAGGTAAAGGAGCATGACTGCAAGTCGAAGGCCTTATTGTGACTGGAGGGACCAAGGCAGATGGACCACCTGGGAAGTGTGTGCATGTTGCACCATAGACACTGATGCTCAATGGCCAATGGTGGTTCTGTGGGGAGGTGGCCTGCCTCTCCCATGTTGCAAATGGCTGGGCACAGTCAGGGCATGCAGAACCCTGCTGGTACAATAGAGGCCAAGGTTTCTACGGACCATGCCACAGCTAGTATACTTTCACTTTGAGAGGCCAATGCTGCCATAATCTCACCATGTCTGTGCTCCGGTCTTTCATGCATCACACGTATCTGGTGTGTCATAATCTATGGCACATACAAGTGCAAGGATGTTTGATCAATTATGTTGCTGGGAACATTCATTTGCCTGCAGCAGGAGGCAGACACCCTCTGACACCTGGCCATGCACACCATTTTCTGCACTCCTACATCTACAACAATGACTGTTTCAGGTTGTTGTGGGCAACTGCCATCAGCAGCTGTCTCGACAAGGGTCTGTCCTTCAATAGCCTAAACCTGTTCAACATCCAATGTCCCATCATCCTCCAAATGGACATACAAGTTCCCCTGCACATCTGAGGCTACAGCTGCAGCAACATCATGATCAACATCTTGGATGCACTCATGGACTCTCCCAACATGTCAGGGTCCTGTATGCCAGGGGCCATAATGCCATTTTGAGACACATTTGACACCACATCATGATCCCTGGATGGGTGGATGAATGATACAGAAAGCCGATGTGCTAAAAGAAGGTACAGAAAACACAGATCAGGGCAATGTATTTACATCACATGGTGGATAGGGTCAAATTATGTTGCAGGAGATTTGCTCTTCTCCCAATATGTTGCTAAACTCTGGAATAGTATCCCACACAAATAAAACTCTCTGACATGCTTAGTAGTTTTAAATCACTGCTTAAACAACATCTTAACCAGTACTGGTGCTGCACATGCTTATCACAATGTTAAGTTTTTGTGTTCACCATACAGTACTCTCCAAATGATCTCCTTAAACAGAATACTCTCAGTCTCTCAGTGAAATGACAAAACAATTTTTATGCATAACTGCTGCCTGTAAAATCAGTCACATGGGGACTTTCCCTTTAGTAACTTCCACCTCTGTAAAATCAAGGTATAAATGTAACTATTGTTTGTGCATAAATGTAAATAGAAATATAACTACTATGTGGTTAACTGGAACTTAGTATAATGTAATGTAAGCAAATAGAGCTTTTCCCCCAGGCCTCTCCTGAAAATGAGTATTACACAGGTGGACTTTCCAGGTAAACAAAGACAAATAAAGAAACCAATGAATAAATACTATATAGCAATATATATATATATATATATATATATATATATATATATATATATATATATATATATATACATATATATATATATAGGAGTGCTGCAAAATCCTGAAAGCCCAAAATCCTGAAACCCAAAATCCTGAGACCAAAATCTTGAAAGTTCAAAATACTGAAAACTCAAAATACTGAATCTCATAATTCTGAATCTCATAATACTGAAAACACACAGGATGCCAACACTTACTATATTCCAGCGCAAGTACATATAGAAACATATTACCCTACAACTATAAGCAGGGTGACACGTCCCCTGAACCCACATTTTGGGGGGGCTGTGCCACCCACACCCCCTGCTACTTAAATATATCAACTCCAAGATTGCACTTCACTACACTAAGTGCAATCTTGGAGTTGATATATTTAAGTAGCAGGGGGCATGGGGGCGCAGCATACCACATGGGGGGGTGCAGTGGGGCATGACCCCTTGCTTATACTTGGAGAAGAGTAATATGGTTTGTCTGTTATTTGTTTCTGTATGTACTTGTGCTGGAATATAGTAAGTGTTGGTATCCTGTGTGTTTTCAGTATTATGAGATTCAGTATTTTAAACTTTCAAGATTTTGGTGTCAGGATTTTGTAGCACTCCCATATATATATATATATATATATATATATATATATATATATATATATATATATATATATATCACTGCAATGTCACAAATCATAATGATTTTACATGAGATCTACAGTATCTAAGTTTCACAGAATCTACATACATGGAGTACAGAATTAGGTTACAAAGCCAACATACATGACATATGGGAGGAATACAAAAAACATACACCTGACAACAACTCATGGGAAGATGGAGCTGTTGAAGAGAAATGAACTTCAACTATCATAGGGGAAAAAACAGCATTTGTGATCACATCATTGACACCATTAACCATGTGACCACAGTTAAAACATACAGAAGGTGTGACATACACACACCACTCTTTTTAATTTTTTTTTTAATTTTTCCAAATCTTTTGGGTTTCTAATACTATGACATGAATTGACCCCATTCCTAAGTCAAAGTACGGTTAAAGTTGATGAAGTTAGTATTGTTTCAATCTTTTTTTCACATAATTTTTATTGTTTTTTCATAAATACAAATGCAACAAAAATGTTAAACAATATAAACAAATCTTAACTATATACAATGTCCATAATAGAAGTAACTTTGTCAATACATTCACATTTTATCTAACAGTTTTTTAAGTTTTAACCAAGTTAGTTTTTTATGTGTCATTCTTGTAGTTCTTAAAGTTATAGTCATTAATTCTCTATTACAAACTATTTTGGCCAGTGATATAAATTCCACAAAAGGTGTAATTTTCTTACTTTTCCAGTTTGAGGTAATGTTTTTTCTTGCTATTGCAAGGAGTGACCAGAGGGGGTGCACTTGTGTACTTGGAACATACACTGGAATCGGAGCATTAAATAATAACAATGAGTCAGTGACGTCACATTTATCCGACCACAAGGCTTTAACAAAGGTTTTGAATTCTGACCAAAAGGGAATTACAGTGTTACATTTCATAAACATATCTACCCTGTCTGCATATACTGCTTCTTCACATCTCCAACATAATGATGCCTCATTACCTGATATTAATGCTATTTTTGGGGGGGGTGAAAAAACTTATGTGAATAAATTTCCATGTGCAAATTTTCCAAAAGGGAGATGATGTAGTATTACTGACTGATTTAAGTATTATTGGTTTCTCTTTTTCTAAAAAGCTAGATTTATTAATTGTTTTCTGCATAGCTCCATAGGGACTCATCTGGAGCAGGTAAATCCATTTGTAATGTCCTATAAAACCTTGACACTGATAGTCCATCATTTGTGCATAGTGTATTGATTTCACAAAAAAAGTGTTAGAATTTGGGGTCTAGGTGTGGATTTCACTGTTTGACTTATTTTAAACTCATTAACTGTATGTTCTCTAAAAGTGTGTATATTTAGCCAGTTATTGATTTATGTTATATCTTACTATGAGAGAGGTTGCCTCCTGTATATAAATTGTGATCAAGAATCGGATACCAGAAAACTAGCCCATTTCCTTTAATTTCCTCTATTTTTTTCATGTTATAACAGTCCAAGCATTTATTTGCTAATGCTATGGGAAACATAATAAATAAAAGATTCCTCGTGTTATAATCTTTGAACATTAGCTGTTTGAAATTGCTTACTATGTAATTAACAAATGGAGAGAATTTTTTTTGTTGCTTGCATTGAAGCAAATGTTTTTTATGACAAGGTAAACTTTTTCTACTTCAGAAAACACATCGTTGTTTATTGTTTCCTCACAATTGTCTAGTAATATTGCTTTATGTAGATTTTCCAGTTAGAAGTATATTCACAATTTAGCCAATGACTTATAATGTTAAAAATAATTGATTCAGTATATAGTTCTAGATGTGGAAATGAGATTCCACCCTCTTCCCAACTTCTGTAATGCCATGAATGAATAATCTTTGTTTTTTTGGAAACCATAAACATTTTATTAATAGAGAGTTAAGTTGTTTCATTAGTTTTTTGGAAGGGGGTGTTAGGATGGCTTGAAAGACATACAGAATTTTTGGGTAGTATGATCATTTTAAGTAATGATAGTCTTTCCTCTATGGTGAATAACATTTTATTCCATTTGTTTAAATAATCTTTAATGGTGTCTATTAACATTATGAAATTTGCTTGCCTAGTGTCTTTCCAATTTGCTTTAATAGTTATACCTAGATATTTAACTATAGTGTTAGTCCAATTAAAGTCTCTGTGTCTGTGCAGAATAGGGTTTATTTTTTTTTGTTTAACAAAATAGTTTCAGTTTTATTTTGATTAAAACTTAGGCCTGATATAATTTCAAAGTTATGAAGAGATTCAATACAATGTTCAATTGAAGTATCTGTGTTCCCAATTGTTAATAAGATAGCGTTAGCGAAAAGCTGGATTTTGGAATTGTACTTTGCATTGACATAGAAGCTGCTTATTTTATCATTAGTTCTTATATAATTAGCTAAGGGCTCCACTGATAGAGCAAATAATAAGGGTGATAAAGGGCACCCTTGCTTGGTGCCTTTCATTATTTTAAGTGGTCCTGACAAGAAAGCTCCAATTTTAATGTATGCTATAGAAGTGGTGTATAATTTCTTCAACAATTTTTAAAAATCTGAGGAAAAGTTATACATTTCTAGAACTTTAAATAAATAGGGCCAACTCAAAGAATCAAATGCTTTGTCCAAGTCCAGGCTAATAATTTATTCTCTCTCTTTTTTTGTTTGCATAGTCCATTAATGTTAATAGTCTGATTAAATTGTCTTGGACCTTCCTGTGTAAAAGAAACCCTATCTGATCATCTTTTATTATTTTTGGTAAACATTGATTTAATCTATCTGCTAGAATAGATGTAAAAATCTTGTAGTCCACATTCATAAGGGAAATAGGGCGGTAAGATGTTATAAAATTAGGGTCCTTGTCATATTTCAAAATGGGTGAAATCATAGCATATTTCCAGGAAGGTAAAATGCCATCATTCTTTCTGAATTCTTCAAAAGCAACTTTGTTTCAATCTTTGATGTCAGCCAAAAGTGCTCTTCGCAAGCACCCGTGATGTGCCCAGTAATGACTCTTTCTGCAATTCGTACAGGGTTGCATGAATTAGTAACATATCTAAATACAATTGCAGATTCATTTTTATAAGACTGTTGCTCCTACTATTATTGGAACTGCCTGGGTATTTTTTTTCCACATTGCTCTCATTTCTGCTTGCAGATCCTGATATTTTATGGCTTTCTGTCTCTGTACGCAAGACACTGTAATCACTGGGTGTAGTGATTTCAATGATCAATATTACTTTTGTCTTCTTTTCTTGGACCACTATATCCGGTTTTCTAGCATCTATCTTTTGAACTGTTGGCAATGGGTGATCTCATGTGATATTAACTTCATCATTTTCTATGATGCTTTGTGGCTCATGTTTCGTGTCTATATCACTTCGACGAAACAGCAGAAGTTCGAACACTAATGTTTGAACTTCTAACCTCGAAGTGCAAAACCATCGAAAGCTTAGAACAGCGATTTTTTTCCCAGGGAAATAAATGCTGTTCCAAGAAACACACACACAACACAAGCACACCAAAAAAACAGCAATCCACACACATAAACTTAAAATCCTACATCTAACCCTACACTAAACTGTACATACACTATCTACCCACTTACCTTAACCCAAACCCTAACCCTAAGGTCTGTAACTATCACACACTCACCTGACCCATGCCCTAACCCTAACTCACCTATCCCGCCCTTACCCTAAAGTCTGTCACTGTCGCAAAAACTCACCTCACCTGCGCCCTAACCCTAACTCACCTAACCCGCACCCTAACCCTAATGTCCACACAATCGCACACTTACCTGAACCCAACCTGTAACTTTCCACCGCAGTGCTGAAAATAGCGAAGCTGCAGAAATGGCCAACCAAATTCTTTCCCTGGGAAAGAATTTGGTGTTCCACTGCTTCGTGATAATCAGTTTTCAAACTTCACAGTTCGAACATATGGTGTTCGAACTGCTGAAGTTTCGATGAACTGATAGGAACCCCATGTTTCCAGTGTTTTTCAGCCACTTCAATACCATGATGTTTGCACAATTCCCACTTCAACAGTCTTGACATATTATTATGCCTTTCAGTATACAGTCCTTTTGCCATTAGTATGTCACAACCAGCAACGAGGTATGTGACTATTTCCAATTTGATTTTACAAAACATACATTTGTCTGTTTCTCCCACATGTTCAATGGACTTTGTAACCCAACATGTACATAGCCCACTATCTTGGGCTGCCAATATTAACATTTCTTCTCTTGGTTTAAATTTGCCTCTTCTTAACTATTCCTGCATTTGCTCCTGATTGATATGAGGTTCTTCCAGATGTTTTTTATACATGCAACTATATTTATGCATTTTCCACTTCTTGCCTTCTCATCTGATCCTTCACCTTATATTCTTTCTTTTTTTTTGGCACATTCAGTTGCTGACTGATTTTTATCTACTTCTGGTTTGATTTCCATTCCTGCTTGATGCTGATATGCTTCTGATAGCCTAAGCAGGGAAGTCATCTTAGATTTATTCTCCTCGTGTTTCAAAACATTCACTAAGTTTGGGTCTTGTGAGGTCAGCAGATATGTGTGGAGTCCTACAATTGTAGATTTATACATATAATCAATTTCAAGGGGGCCCATCCCTCCTTCAGAATGGGGAATATATAATCTTGGTATGCACTGATTTTTATAAATCATTTGGTGAACATGAAGGTTCTTTCTTGTTTTCCTAAATAATCTATCCAACACATTTTGGGGCCAGTCAATCACTCCAAAACTGTAAGTCAGGACAGGAAGAACAAATTGGTTTATAGCTTGGATTTTGTTCCTAGATGTCAACGCTGTTTTCAGAATTAATTTAAGTCTTCTAAAGTATTCTTTACTAAGTTTTATTCACATTTGTTCATGTTTTATTGTTGATCCTTCATCAATTTCCAAATATTTATACACTCCCTCTTGCTCAATTTATTTTATATCACATTCATGTCCCAAACTAATGTTTTCCTGGTTCTGCAGTTTTCTTGCTTTAAAGGTTGCCTTTGCACACTTATCAAAAGCAAATGACATTCTTATATCATCTGAACAAGTTTTGACAACCTGCAGCTGTGCTTTCAGTTTCTCATCTGATGAGCTATACAGTTTTACATCATCAACAAAGAGAAGATAAGTCTTTACACTTTGTTGTTTTCTAGGAGCCAAATTGCAGCCATGGCCTAAGCTGTTAAGTAAACAGTTTAATAGGTTAATGGCAAGACAGAATAGCAATAGTGACAGAGAGTCACCCTGGAATATCCCCCTTTGAAATTTATCCCTGGGATAATAATCTGTCCTTTATCATGGCTTAATTGCAAAATGGTCTACCACTCTTTTATGGTCACTGTAATGTAGTCGATCAGTGTAGGGTGTATCTTATACATTTTTAAGTACTCTTTTATCATGAATGTGAGATACTATCAAATGCTTTTTTATAGTCAGTCCATGCCATACTTAAATTCTTCCCCTTTTATAGTTCTCCAGTATGACTTTATTTAACAACAAATGATCCTTTTTTCCATATGAGTTTCTTTCATTACCATTTTGTTCTAGTGCCATAATTGAATTTACTTCTAGATGATGTAAACTCTATCAACATCAGATTCTGTGTATAGTTTATACGTCTTCAGAAGGCAAGTTATTGGTCTATAATTTTTAAGATAGCTTACAGGTTCACTGTTAAGTAGGAGAATTGTTTTACCTGTTGTTAGCCAGGCTGATGTCTGTTCTGGTTACGCATATAAATAGTTCTTACTCATGGCTAAATCTTTGTGAAAAGATGTTAATACTCTTAACAAAAAGTTAGGTGCCTCATCTGGGCCTCAGATTTTCCAATTGGAGGCTTTGCTTAACTTTGTTTCAATCTGTCTGGCATTATTTCATCACATTTCATATCTTGTACCTTTAAATTTGTTATTCTTTCTTTTACTTCTTCTATCTATTTAGCATCTTTGTTATGTTCCACAAGATCTTCATAGATACTTCTCCAAAATGTATCTATTTCCTCTGTTTTGGTGGTCCTTCAATTCCTTTTACCTTGTTTCCCAGTTCTCTATTGGGTCATCAATAAATTGCTTATTTTGTGTATCTTCTAAAGTTTTCTGCCTGTGCTGAAATTTTTCCTTTATTTATGATAGTGCATGATAGATCCTGGTCTGTTCTAATACTGCACATTGCTTTTATTACATCTATCTTTCTTAGTAGTTTTGTTGATTTATTCCCTCTTCTATAGTCTTCTAACAGTGACATTTCTTGTGTTAATTGCTTTATAGTTTTCTGTATTCAATACTTCCATGATGGCATTTGATTTTCCCCAACTTTCCCTTGCTACCCTGTGTTCTTGTGGTAGAACTTTATCAGTTATTACTTTAGCAGCACAGTAATATATCCTGTTTACTCCTGTTATATTGCATGGATCTCTATGGACAGTCCTAATTAGTGCATTCATTTCTTGTATCAGACTTCTGACTTTTTGGATTTTATTGACCTTCTGCAGCCTATTTCTCTCATTGATCTTAATATATCTATCTATGTCTATTAAATCAAACAACTCTTCTCTTATCTCATTTTCTTCCAAACTGAGGGCACATCCCTTGCTTTCCATTTCTTGTGGACATTCTATAGGAAGTTCTATAGCATATTCCTGTGGCACTTTCTCTTCAATGTCATCCTGTGCCATCCATTGCTCTGTCATATGGGAACTCACTGGCTTGTCACTCCTCATCATTGACTGCATCAGAGTTTCCACAGTTTCCTGTTCCTTTCCTTGCTGTCTAGCTTCAAGTGAACATTTATACTGGTTTCCTGTGGAAAGCTCCAAAACATCTAGATATAGCACCCAACTAATTGCTTCTTGTTCTACTGGTTTCCCCTTAATTTGGATATCCATTTGTTATCCATTATATCCTGTTGTGGTATTTTCTGCATTTGAATTTCTACAGTGAATCTTTCACTTTGCAGGTACTCCATAACCTCAGTTTCTACTTCTTTAACTTTTCCATTACTAATCACCTTTTCTACTTTTCCTCTTTGTCTTCTTATTTTTTGTATTGTAAAGTTTTCTATGTCTGGATTCCTTCGCCTGTATTTCTCTTCAAATATCTTTGGTGCTGCTCTTTTTGTATTTGTTAATTTTACCTTCTCCTTTGCATAAATATTACACCATATTAAATCTTTTTTTCTTTCCCTTGTCCATATTTCTTCTTCAGATATCTCATGATCTTTGTGTTTCTCCTTACTTTGGAGACTCACTCCATCATGCTGTGATGTAACCTATGTTAGACCTTCTACCCCAAATTCTTCCCATCGCAGGCACTCCATAATTTCAACTTCTATTTTTTTTAAACTTCTGCTTTACTAATCTTTTCTACATTCTATCTTTATGATATTTTTTATTGTGAAATTTTCCATATCTGGATGCCTTTGCCTGTATTTCTCTTTGAATATCTTTGTAGCTGCCTTCTTTATATTGATTAATTTGGCTTTCTCCTTTGTATAAATAGTACACCATATCAAATCTCTCTCTCTTTTTAATTTCTCCAAATCTTTTGGGTTTCTAATACTGTGACGGGAATGGAACTCATTCCTAAGTCAATGTATGATTAAAGTTCATAAATTAGTATTGTTTCATTCTTTGATGTCAGCCAAAAGTGTTCTTTGCAGCACCCACAATGTACCCAGTAATGACTCCTTCTGCAATTCATATGGCGTTACATGCATTGGTAGCAGGTCTAAATATGATTGTAAACTCTTTTTTATAAGACTCGTTGCTCCTCTTACTATTGGAACTATCTGGGTATCTTTTGTCCACATTGCTCTCATTTTTGCTTGCAAATACTGATATTTTATAACTTTGTATCTCTCTGTACACAGGACACTGTAGTCACTGGGTGTGGCAATTTCAAAGATAAATGCTATTTTTGTCTTCTTTTCTTGGACCACTATATCTGGTCTTCTAGCATCTGTCTTTTGAACTGTTGGTAATGGATGATGCCATGTGATGTAGACTTCATCATTTTCTATCATGCTTTGTGGCTCATGTTTCCACTGTTTTTCAGCCACATCAATACCATAATGTTTGCACAACCACCAGTGCAACAGTCTTGCCACATTATTATGCCTTTCAGTATACAGTCCTTCTGCCATTAGTATGTTACAGCCAGCAATGAGGTGTGCGACTGTTTCCAATTCGGTTTTACAAAACCTACATTTGTCTGTTTCTCCCACATGTTCAGTGGACTTTGTAAACCAGCGTGTATGTAGCCCACTATCTTGGGCCGCCAATCTTAACATTTGATCTCTTGGTTTGAATTAGCCTCTCCTTAACCATTCCTGTGTCCATTCCTGATCAACATGAGGTTCTTCCAAAAGATTTCTATACTTACAAGTATATTTATGCATTTTATGCACTTCTTGCCTTTTCATCTGGTCCATCACCTTATATTCTTTCATTTGTTTTTTGGCACATTCAGTTGCTGCCTGATTTTTATCTACTTCTGGTGTGATTTCCATTTCTGCTTGATGCCGATATGCTTCTGATAGGTTAAGCAGAGAAGTCATCTTATATTTATTCTCCTCATGTTCCAAAAGTTTCACTATGTTTGGATCTTGTGAGGTCAGCAGATATATGTGGAGTCTCATGACTGCAGATCTATACATGTAATCAGTTTCAAGGAGGCCCATACCTCCTTCGGAATGGGGAATATATAATCTTGGTATACACTGATTTTTATACATCATTTGGTGAGCATGAAACATCCTTCTTATTTTAATATCTAATATATCTAACATTTTTGGGGCCAGTCAGTCACTCCAAAACTGTAGGTTAGGACAGAAAGAGCAAATTGGTTTACAGCTTGGATTTTGTTCCTAGATGTCAACACTGCTTTTGGGATTAATTTAAGTCTTCTAATGTATTCCCTACTGAGTTTTATTCACATTTGTTCATGTTTTCTTGCTGATCCTTCTTCACTTCCCAAGTATTTATACACTCCCTCTTGCTCAAGTTCTTTTATATCACATTCTTGCCCCAAACTGATGTTTTCCTGGTGCTACAGTTTTCCTGCTTTAAAGGTTGCTTTTGTACATTTATCAAGACCAAATGACATTCTAATATCATCTGAAAAACTTTTGACAACCTGCAGCTGTACTTTTATTTCATCTGATGAGCTATACAGTTTTAAATCATCAACAAAGAAAAGATGAGAAGTCTTTAGACTGTTGTTTTCTAGGAGCCAAATTATAGCCATGGCCTAAGCTGTTAATTAGACAGCTTAATGTGTTAAGGGCAAGGCAGAATAGCAACAGTGACAGAGAGTCACCCTGGAATATCCCCCTTTGAATTTATATCCCTGGGATAATGATTTGTCCTTTATCATGGCTTAATTGCAAAGTGGTTTGCCACTGTTTCATGGTCACTGTAATGTAGTTTATCAGTATAGGGTGTATCTTATAAATTTTTAAGCACTCTTTTTCCATGAATGTGGGATACTAGCAAATGCCTTTTTGTAGTCAATCCATGCCATACTTAGATTCTTCCCCTTTTTACAGTTCTCCACTATGACTTTATTTAACAACAAATGATCCTTTGTTCCATATGACTTTTTTTTATTGCCCTTTTGTTCTACTGTCATAATTGAGTTTTCTTCTAAATCACTATAAAATCTGTCGGAATCAATTCCTGTGTATAGTTTATATGTTGTTGGAAGGCAAGTGATTGGTCTATAATTTTAGGGGTAGCTTTCAGGTTCAGTTTAAAGTAGGAGCATTGTTTTACTTGTTGTTAGCCAGGTTTGTGTCTGTTCAGGGTGTGCATATAAATAGTTCAAAATAAACAAGGAGACGGAGTGCCACCAATAACCAATAAAATTCTAAAAAATGGCACACCAAGAAGAGCAATCATAACCACTGATAGCAATGTTAAAATCACATCTTTATTAACATGAACGTTTTCAACACACTGTGTTTCATCTGTCATTACTAGACTTCATCAGATAATATTTAACCAACTCAGTAGTACCTATTATGCATAAACCTAAACTTCCTATCCAATCAATACAGTCTTTCAATTATTCAACTAAAAACCAGAATAATCAGTTTTATAATACCAAAAAAACAGTAGTAAATCATAAAATGTTCATTTGAAATCTATTCTATATAAATACTGAGTTGGTTAAGTGTTATCTGATGAAGTCTAGTAATGAGTGATGAAAAATGCAGTGTGCTGGGAGAGTTCATGTTAATAAAGGTGTGCTTTTAACATTGCTATCAGTTGTTGTGATTCCTCTTCTTGGTGTGCCATTTTTTGGAATTTTATTGCATATAAATAGTTCTTACTCATGGCTAAATCTTTGTATCAAGATGTCAATACTTTTAACAAAAGTTTAGGTACTGCATCTGGCCTTAGCGTTTTCCAATTAGAGGTTTTATTAACTTTGTTTCAATCTCTCTGGCTGTTACTTCATCCCATTTCATATCATGTACCTTTAAACTTTTTATTCTTTCTTTACTTCTTTTATCCATTTAGCATCTTTGTTGTGTTTCACAGGATCTTCATAGATACTACTCCAAAATGCATCTATTTTTTTCTTTTTTTTTTTTGGCAGTCTTTCAATTCCTTTTACCTTGTTTCCCAATTCTCTATAAAACTTTTTTGGGTCATCAATAAATTGCTTATTTTGTACTTTTCCTTTATATTTATCTGTGTGTCTTTTAAGTTTTTCCACCTGTGCTGAAATTTTTAGTTTGTTATTTGATCCTTTGTTCCATATGACTTTCTTTTATTGCCCTTTTGTTCTACTGCCATAATTGAGTTTTCTTCTAAATCACTATAAAGTCTGTCGGAATCAATTCCTGTGTATAGTTTATATGTTGTTGGAAGGCAAGTGATTGGTCTATAATTTTAGGGGTAGCTTGCAGGTTCAGTTTAAAGTAGGAGCATTGTTTTACTTATTGTTAGCCAGGTTTGTGTCTGTTCAGGGTGTGCATATAAATAGTTCAAAATAAAACAAGGAGACGGAGTGCCACCAATAACCAATAAAATTCTAAAAAATGGCACACCAAGAAGAGCAATCATAACCACTGATAGCAATGTTAAAATCACATCTTTATTAACATGAACTTTCCCAGCACACTGTGTTTTCATCCCTCGTTACTAGACTTCATCAGATAACACTTAACCAACTCAGTAGTACCTCTTATGCATAAACCTAAACTTCCTATCCAATCAATACAGTCTTTCAATTATTCAATTAAAAACCAGAATAATCAAACAGTTTCATAACACCAAAAAAAGTAGTAAATCATAAAATGTTCATTTGAAATCTATTCTATATAAATACTGAGTTGGGTAAGTGTTATCTGATGAAGTCTAGTAATGAGTGATGAAAAATGCAGTGTGCTGGGAGAGTTCATGTTAATAAAGGTGCGCTTTTAACATTGCTATCAGTTGTTGTGATTCCTCTTCTTGGTGTGCCATTTTTTGGAATCTTATTGCATATAAATAGTTCTTACTCATGGCTAAATCTTTGTATCAAGATGTCAATACTTTTAACAAAAGTTTAGGTACTGCATCTGGGCTTAGGGTTTTCCAATTAGAGGCTTTTCTTAACTTTGTTTCAATCTCTCTGGCTGTTACTTCATCCCATTTCATATCCTGTACCTTTAAACTTTTTATTCTTTCTTTACTTCTTTTATCCATTTAGCATCTTTGTTGTGTTTCACAGGATCTTCATAGATACTACTCCAAAATGCATCTATTTTTTCTTTTTTCTTTTTGGCAGTCTTTCAATTCCTTTTACCTTGTTTCCCAATTCTCTATAAAACTTTTTTGGGTCATCAATAAATTGCTTATTTTGTACTTTTCCTTTATATTTATCTGTGTGTCTTTTAAGTTTTTCCACCTGTGCTGAAATTTTTAGTTTGTTATTTGTGATAGTGTATGATAGATCTTAATCTGTTCTACTGAGCATTGCTTTTATCACATCTATCTTTCTTAGTAGTTTTGTTGATCAATTATTCCCTCTTCTAAAGTCTTCCAACAGTGACACTTCTTGTGTTAATTGCTTTATAGGTTTGTCTATTCGATACTTCCATGATGGTACTCAATTTCTCCCCTTCCTTTCCCCTCATTACCCTGTGTTCTTGTAGTAGAACTTTGTCAGTTATTAATTTAGCTGCACAGTAGTATATCCTGTTTACTTCTGTTATATCACATGGCTCTCTATGGACAGTCCTAATTACTGTGTCCATTTGTTTTACCAGACTTCTTACTTTTGGGGGTTTATTGACCTTCTGCAGTCTACTTCTTTCATTGATTTTAATATATTTATCTATGTCTATTAAATTAAGCAACTCTTCTCTTAGCTCATTTTCTTCCAAACCGAGGGCACATCCCTTGTTTTCCATTTCCTGCGGGCATTCTATAGAAAGTTCTACAGCATCTTCCTGTGGCACCTTCTCTTCAGTTTCATACTGTTGCCATCTGTTGCTCTGTTATATGGGAGCTCACTGGCCTATCACTCCTCAACATTGAGTGCATCAGGGTTTACACAGCTTCCTGTTCCTTCCCTTTATGTCTAGCTTCAAATGAATGTTTATACTGGTTTCCTCTGGAAAGCTCCAACATATCTTGATATGGCACCTGGCCAATTGCTTCCTGTTCCACTGGTTTCCCCTTAATTTGGATATCCATTGCTCTATCCTGTTATGGTGTTTTCTGCATTAGATTTCATACATTGAATCATTCAGTTTGCAGGTGCTCCATAACCTCAATTTCTATTTCTTTGACTTTTCCATTACTAATCTCCTTTTCTACTTTTCCTCTTTGTCTTCTTATTTTTGTATTGTAAAGTTTTCCATATCCGGATTCCTTTGCCTGCATTTCTCTTCAGATATCTTTGGTGCTCCTCTTTTTGTATTGGTTAGTTTTGCCTTCTACTTGGCATAAATATTACACCATATTAAATCTCTTTTTCTTTCCCTTGTCCATATTTCTTCTTCAGATGTCTCCTGATCTTTCTGCTTCTCCTTGCTTTGAGGATTCACTCCATCGTGCTGTAAAATAATGTGTGTTAGACCTTCTACATTAAATTCTTCACTTTGCAGGCATTCCATAACTTCACTTCCAATTTTTTAACTTCTACTGTACCTATTTTCTTTTCTATGTTCCATCTTTGTGATATTATTTTTCCTGTTTGTGAAATTTTCCATATCTGGATGCCTTTGACTATATTTCTCCTTGAATATCTTTGGGGCTGCCTTCTTTATATTGATTAATTTGGCATTCTGCTTTGCATAACTATTGCACCATATCAAATCTCTTTCTTCTTTTCCATGTCCATATTTCTTTTTATACTTTTCAAAAATATCTAAGTTTTGTCTCTCATATGTGTGCTTTATGATGTTGATGCAGACTGGTCTAGGAATAGGAGGACAACAATGGGATTAACAGTAATGACATGTATGAAGCATATTTAATAGCATACAACTGACAGACTATGGAAGATTGTGGGCTTTCCTGTAAATCCTCCAATGGAAAAGTAACTAGAAAGACAGCACAGTCATATATATATATATATATATATATATATATATATATATATATATATATATATATATATATATATATATATATATATATATATATAGAGAGAGAGAGAGAGAGAGCAAAAACCTTACTGACAGCGCCACATATACAACACAGTAACAGGGGTTGCTGATACTCACTTACAATCTACATACCTACAATCAACTGCATTACTAGCTGAGTTAAGTACAAACTTGTAGTGTTAATGATTGTACTGCATTTCATTTTTCTGTCTATTTGTTTCATTGAATATTGTGTCTGTGTCTCTCTGTAGTGATTTATTTTTCTATTTAATTGTTTCATAGAATACTGTGGTCTCTGTCTCTGTTATTAGTTTCCCATCCGCCCTCCCTGTTCTTGTTTTGGTATTAATCTTGGTGGCTTTGGAATTGCCCACCCCTTCTGTAAATTTGTGTTTGAACACTCCTCCTGGGTCTATCTCATTTGCTCACACAACCGAGTACAGTGAGATCATATTTTGACTTCAGACACTCCTACCAGTCCCATCTGTGCAGCTGTATCCCAGCTCTCTACCTAATACAGAGAGAATATTTGTGAAGAGCAAGCCACTTAGGTCCTTAATTTTGAATTATCTTCTGTTTCTCCTTTCTCCCTTTCCACTTTCCAAAAAAAATAAATATTTCTAACCTTATTTCCTGCCTTTCCTGTAACTAGTCTAGTCCAGATACAGATTTTCTGTAACCAGGACTGTTTGTAGGCTTTTGAACCCCCAAAACCTTTCTGTGTTGGGGGGAAGCCTTCTAGCTTATCAGTGGGAGTGGTAAGCACTAGGTAGCCTATCTACCACAAAAGTGGTTTCTGGCCCAAAAATTGTAGTTTATTGGCCGTTTGGGTAGTTTTTCCATTTCTTTCAACTTTCTGGTTTAAAAGCATGTGTTTGCGCTTATTTCCCACCTTTCCTGTAAGTAGTCTAGTCCAGATACAGATTTGCTGTATCCAGGACAGTTTGTAAGCTTCTGAGCCCCCCAAGCCTTTCTGTGTTGGAGGAAAGCCTTCTAGCTTATCAGTGGGAATGGTAAGCACTAGGTAGCCTATCAACCTCAAGAGTGATTTCTGGCCCAGAAATTGTAGTTTATTGGCCATTTGGAAAGTTTTTCTATCTCTTTCAACCTTCTGGTTTAAAAGCCCGCATTTGGACTTGTTTACCACCTTTCCTGTAACTAGTCTAGTCCAGATACAGACTTGTTGTATCCAAGACTGCTTGTAAGCGTCTGAGCCCCCCAAGCCTTTCTGTGTTGGGGGGAAGCCTTCTAGCTTATCAGTGGGAGTGGTAAGCACTAGGTAGCCTATCTACCACAGAAGTGGTTTCTGGCTCAGAAATTGTAGTTTATTGGCTGTTTGGGCAGTTTTTCCATTTCTTTCAACTTTCTGGTTTAAAAGCCCACATTTGCACTTTTTTCCCACCTTTCCTGTAACTAGTCTAGTCCAGATACAGATTTGCTGTATCCAGGACTGTTTGTAAGCTTCTGAGCCCCCCAAGCTTTTCTGTGTTGGAGGGAAGCATTTTAACTTATCAGTGGGAGTAATAAGCACTAGTTAGCCTCTCTACCACAAGATCCAGGTGCAGATTCTTAGTTATAGCATTTGAATTTGCGTATTCATGCTCAGCACTTGTTCGGAACATGTTAGCAATAAATAAGCTACAAATTAATACAGCACTCAATCTTCCTCTTTACCTAGAGGAAAACAGTTTTTGTACTTACTTTCCTCACTTGCTTAGAGAAAAACAGCTGTTATACTCACTTTCCTCACTTGTCTAGAGGAAAGTAGTTTTTTATTCCTGTATGTCCAAAGGTCAGATCCCAGTGCTCTCTCCTGCCTATCTGATGAATCTGGGCATCTTAAGGCAATGTAGCAATTGCCTCATGTACACAGACAACCCTCTCCACCTACCACCAAACTCCACAACCTGTGAGAGATGCACTTATCTAGCCAAACTGGAGGTAAAGCTATCTCCAACCAATACTGAACGTGACAGTCAAGAGGAGTAGGTAAACACTTGCACCACACCACACTCATCACATAGTCCCCCTAAACCTACACCACCAAAATCCACACATAGAAACACAAAAACATTTGCGGAGGCTCTCAATAATAATCTGCTCAAGCAACAGAGACCTCCAAAGCAGAAACGCAAGCAACCTCCACCCCCCAACAGAGCCCAAATGACACATAGCCCACAGACTCAGTGTGCCACTCAACCACAGCCCATAAGGCAAAACAACGTACCCAACACACTAGTCATAGGTGACTGTATAGTCAGGCACACTGATGTCCCACTCACCAGGCTAAATAAGGAGAAGGTTACTGTCAGCTGTTTGTCTGGTAATAGGATCCATCACATAACCCACTCACTCAGGTCACTCCACAACAAGTACAAATATGACTCTGTCATTGTCCGTGTTGGTGTGAATGACCTGAGATGTACTTTTCTAGACTACAGGAAAAGAGACGTAGAGGAGCTCTCCAATCTTTAGCCCAGGCAGGTATGACCCTAGCCCTGAGTAGCATCCTGTCATCACCCAGAATGATACCGCAGTACAAGGACAAAATGATTGACTTCAACAAATGGCTAAGCTTCTGGTATCATTTTAAGGGGATCCAGTATCTGGCTGCCTGGGATGACATGGTTGACAGACCACAATGTTTTGCCACATAAACACGAAAACCACACATAACCGACATTAAATAAAATAAACCACGGTATCAACCACGAAACCCCATACACACACCACACACATAACAATTAAAACAAACCTTACCCTAACCTAAGGTCCCGCACTGTCGCTTACCTACCTACCCCTAACTCCCTAAACTCACTTAACTTAGTTCCTTACACCTAACTCCTAACTAACTCAACGCAACCCAACCCTAACTAACTTAACTTACCTAACCCTAACCCTAACCCCCCTCTAACACCCTACCCTAACCCTAACTCAACTAACCTAACCCTCCCCTCCTCCCTAACTACTCTAAACCTAACTACCCCCTCCTAACCCCCACCCCCCAACCCACTCCCCCACCCCTTCCACAGCCTTTCCCCATAGCCATCATCGGCGGCGGTGTTGTCATCCGTCGTGTCGGTCTTCTCTGCACTGTCGATGTTCTGCCACTCGACCGATTCGGTCTTCTTCTTTTCGACGATCTTCTTTTGCCAGAGATGACCTGCACCTGTCACCCATGGGATTCCAGATACTGGCTAAGGCTCTTGCTGCCCCTATAGTGCCTTTTTAGGCAAGGTTCAAATGACAATTTCACCACAGTAACAGGAACAGGCAAGCAAAAACTGAGGGTAATGCTACTCAATGCTAGAACTCTAAACCTCAAAATGCACTCCCTCGAGGCACTCCTTAAAATGGAGAACATTGATATCTGTGCAGTGACTGAGACCTGGTTCAAGGGTCCAGAGAGCACCCCTGCATTACCAGGCTATAACTCATACCACACTTTTCGGCCACCTAACCTAGACCGGAACACCAAAGGCAGAGGTGTGTCCATATTCATTAAGTATATCCACACCTTCAGGCTAGTTGCTCAGCATAATGCATCAGAGGTTATCCAAGTGCAATTAACTCTGGGCAAAACTACAATCCAAATTGTAACTTGCTACAGATCCCCCACCATGCCCCAGGATTCCCGCTCCTCTTTTCTTGATATACTGGAAAATATTAGGGTTCAACCAAACACCTTAAAAATGGGCAATTTCAACTACCCCACTATTAACTGGGAAAACTACTCATGTACCAACTCCTTCACTCAACATTTTCTGGAATTCATAAATTCCAATGCCCTGGATCAACTTATCCACACCCCCACCAAGGGCAACAATATCCTAGACCTAGTAATTACCAACATGAGTGACCGGTGTTCCACACCTGAAGTCAACTCCTTGCTGGTCAGATCCGACCATAAGCTAATCACCCTAGATATACACATCCCACCCCCCACCCCCCATTAAGGAAATCACAGTAAAACATTTCTCCAAAGCCAACTTCATGCTTCTTAAGACAGAAGTGGGAAACTTCATGACACCTATGCAGATGGACAATACAGTTACAACTGCTGAATCATACACAAATACACTCTATAAGCACTTACACGAGTGCATGGATCATGCTATCCCAAACAGAACCAAGATGTTATCCTCCAAAAAAAGGAAGCAAATCTGGTGGTCCCCTGCCATAAACAAACTCTACAACAGAAGGAAGAAACTATTGCAAAAGAGAGTAAAATTCCATGAGTGGAGGAGTTCTTTGGTCAGCCTCAGTAAGAAGCTGAGATCCCTTATACGATCCTCCAAAGCTAGCTACGAAAACAAAATCACCACTGATTCTAGGGACAACCATAAAGCATTCTATAGCTATGTCAAGAATCTCAATGGCAACAACCAGATCTGCTCTGAGTTACAGCACAGTGGCATGAAACTTACAGGACCAACTGATATTGCCAATGTCCTGGCAGATAGGCTCAGTGATAACTTTACACCCCTCTCACCCCCTAAATGGCCCATATCTATACAGGAAAAATGCAGAGTCCTTGTAATCACAACTACCCAAGTAAAAGCTGCACTCTCTAAAGCTGAAAACACAGCATCCATGGGACCGGGCAACATCCCAGGCTGCGTTTTACATAAACTTCAGAACGAACTGGCTCCCTACCTAAGCACCATGTTCAATCATAGTCTCACATCAGGCTTTGTGCCCACTGAATGGCACACAGCAATAGTTATCCCACTCCACAAAAGGGGAGCCACCACTGATCCCAAGAACTATCGCCCTATTAGCTGGAAGAGCCTGGTCTGTAAGGCCATGGAACATATCATCATGGAACTCATAAACAAAGACATTGGTAACCTCCAAACTCTAGACCCCCACCCAGTTCGGTTTTGTGAAAGGCAGATCATGCCTCCTGAACCTGATCAACTTCTTTGAGGCAGTCACCAAAGCCGTAGACGAGGGTAAGGTGGTTCACACAGCCTATCTTGACCTTGCCAAGGCTTTCAACATCATCCCCCATTCTGGAATTATAGCTAAACTCACTAAATGATGTATAAATCCCTATGTCACAAGATGGGTTGCTAATCGGCTGACTGACAGAACCCACACTTTAAAAGTTGCAAACTCCAAATCTGACTTCAAACCAGTGGGTGTCCTTGATGGATATGGACACTCCCCCTCCCTTTGTGGTTCGGCCCAGGTTTTGGGGCCGAAAAGCATGATACGAGGTATAGCCTGGTAACGCTGGGGTGCTCTCAGGAGCCTTGAACCAGGTTTCAGTTACTGCATAGACGTCGATGTTCTCCATGCTGAGGAGTGCATCAAGTGCCTGCATCTTGAGATTTATACTTCTGGCGTTGAGCAGCATTACCCTTAGTTTTTTTCCATTATTGATTTCTAAGGAGGTGGGTTTGTCTTTTGAGCCTTGCCTAAAAAAGGCACTATGGGAGTGGCAAGAGCCTTAGCCAATATCCGGAAGCCCAGTGGTGACAGGTGTAAGCCATCCCTTGCGAAGCAGCGTGGCCTGTCCAACATGTCATCCCAGGCAGACAGATATTGGATCCCTTTAGAATGACACCAGTACTTGAGCCAATTATTAAAGCTGATCATCTTGTCTTTGTATTGTGGTATCATTCTTGGTGAGGGCAAGATGCTGCTCAGGGTCAGGGTCATACCAGCCTGGGCTACATAATCGGAGAGCTCCTCTATGTCTCTTTTCATGTAGTCCAGGGAGGTATGTCTCAGGTCATTCACACCAGCATGGACAATGACGGAGTCATATTTGTACTTGCTTTGGAGTGACTTGAGTGCGTGTGTTATGTGGCGGATCCTAGCTCCCAATAGACAGCTCACAGTCACCTTCTCCTTGTTCAGCCTGGTCAGCGGGACATCAGTGTGTCTGACTATAGAGTCACGTATTACTAGTGTATCAGGCAAGGTGTTTGGCCTTAAGGGCTGTGATTGGTTGACACACTGATTTATTGAAGTATGTGTTGCATGTGTTTTGTTTTGAGGTGGTGGATTTTTGGGTGTCTGCTTTGGGAGCCTCTGTTGTTTTGGTAAGTTTTTTATTAGAGCCTCCGAGTATGTCTTCATGTTTTTATGTGTTTGGTTTGCAGTTGTGGTAGGTCTATGTGGGACTGGGATTGTTGTGTGTGTGGTTGCCATCTCCTCCTGTCTGGTCATGCCAGCCCTGAGTTGAGAGAGTTCAGCCTCCAGTTTGGCTATATAGTTGCATCTCTCACATGTATTTGTGTTTGTTGGGAGGAGGAGAGGGTTGTCTGTGTACATGAGACAATTGTAGCATTGTCTCAAGATATCCAGATTGACTACATGTCATTAGACTTGCATTCATTATCCTCACTGTGTATGGATCTTTGTGCACGGCTCAAATCTGCTGCTGTAAATAAAAAACAACAATACATGAATATGCATGCTACAGCAATATGCATTGATTGTTTCTACATCTAGCCATGTTATGGAAACAAAGACATACAAGTTCAACATGGAAATCCAGCTTCAATCCCACTCCTGACTGTGCATCACTCCCCTCTTGCTGTCTGCATTGAGGCCAGAAAAATTCTGATGTCATTGGGGGGGGGCAATGCTCCACCAGTGGTGGCATCCCTTGATCTCTTGCATCATCTTAATTTGCTGACTGTATGAAGGATCATGTCTGAACAGTATCACCTGCAGGTGTCACAGGATCTGTTGTGACCTCCAACTGCATTTATCATGTTAGTGAGTTCAGTCCAGATTTCATGTGTCCAAACTGTATCACCAGAATGATCAAGGAGTCTCCATCTGTGTTTCCAAAGAGCATCAAGTATGATTTCATTTTTCTGGGGAAGTTGTCACTCCTAGGATGGTTGGCCATCTAAAAGACAGTGATATGCACATGATCATATTCCTCTGTGAGCCCATTCATGCAGCTGATTATGAGGACAGTGTATGTCAACATAAACAGTATGCATTCCTGTGCATTGCAACAGTCTGTATAACATTGTCTATGACAAATACAAATGTGGCATATAAAAAGTAACAATACCTTCATACATAACATTTGTAAAATTAACACAACTTGTAATATCTTTAAAGCTCATGTGTGGGATTACAACCCATTACAGTACATATATTTTGAATGGAGGTTTAAAGGGAACAGTATCATGCCAGAGAAGCCTGCATGCATTTCACATTAAATACTACACAAGCTAACAACTGAGCAATATACGGAAAGTGCTGGAAAACCTCAGGATCCATAGGCAGGTGGATCCTTTGTATAATGAGCCAGTAGTGATAACACCTTTGGTACAAAGCATCACTGAAGAAATATTCATAACAGCAACAACACATGTTTTTACTGCAGCACACCACTACAGCAGAATTAAAGTGAGTGTGGCTTTGATGATTTACCATTTAAGTAGCCCGATGAAAACCTGCCCACAATAATTACACTCATTAAAGTGTAGGATACCCCTGTGTAAGTACTTTAATGTGGTGGTGTCTCCATATTTTAAAAGACCACATCAATTTCAAACTAGATGAATGAGGTAATGATCTGGAATGCCTCCACATCCAACTTACCATTAATAAGACCAGTTATCACATCATACAGGTGTAAGACCACCTCTGTGTTCCCCTCAGCCCATAACTTATACCTAACTAGTATGGAGTCTCTGTGCATTACATCAAGCACTATTCTCCAAGGGGACTTCAACTGCCCCTTGATTAACTATGAAATGTATAGATAATCTATCATATATGACCAAAGATTTCTGGACTACATTAATACAAACAATCTGGACCAGGTAGTTCACATCTCAGCTAGGAAAAATACAATCTTGGACTTGGTCTTCACCAGTATGGGACGACTTTTCTCCCTACCATTTATATCCCCCTCCCAGTCAGATAAGACCACAGATCAGTCCCGTTCACCATAAGAATGAAACCAGGGGATTCCTCAAATACCTCTGTATTCAGAGATTATGCCAAGGCTAATCTTCTGAAATTGAGTATAAGCTGGCTAAATTTGACATCCCCTTCCAATTTAGTCATCCCACAGCTGATTCAGAATTCTTTACCACCAAGTTCTATGCACATATGAATCACTGAGTAGATTCATATGTCCCCCTCTGAAGTTTATACAACACCAAATTCAAAAATAAACTGCTGCTATGGAACTCAGATATAAAAGGCTCTTTAATAATAATACTAATAATAATAATAATAATAATAATAACAATAAACTTATTGCTTATAAAAATAATTGTATCTCTCGAGATGCAAAAAAAGCTGTTGCTAAACTTAACAGAGAACTTCGGACTATGATCAACTCGATCAAAACTAAATATGAGGTAAAAATAGCCACCCAGGCAAAGGACAATCACAGAGCCTTCTTTAACTATTTTAGAAACCTTAGAGCCAATGCCCAGGACTGCACAAAGCTAACAATAAATGATATCACATACTCGGATCCAGAGGACATAGTGAATCTATAAATGGATAAATTTAGCTCTAACTTCACCTCTCTGTCATAACCTCTCAACCTGTTAGAGTAAGAAATCTGGACAAAGCCATAAATAATGGGGGACAAAGGCACAAAAATATGGAAAATGTGTATATATTGCTCTTACAAACTTAGAAAGTTGATAGAATAACAGGCTTTCTTTTAGCATGACATTTCTGAAGGGTATGAAATCTGAAACTCAAATGTCTGTCATTATTTTCTATCTTCAGTCTTTAATGACTTGCTAATAATTTGCTAGAAAACCACACTTTTATGAAAAACGGGCCAAAAATATGAGGCAAAAATTTGGACTTTTTGCAAAAATCTGTACAGTTGGGAGGTATGCCCCCATCCAGCTCATAATTCCCAGATCTCATAAACACATGTATACCACCCCTTCAAATCTTGCTTGAAGAAGTCCATAGGCGTAATTCAAGGACATGAGAATTGCTTTTATGAAGCTAGATAACATAACAGGTTGCCTGCTGGGCATTCTGAAACTGGAACTGTCAGGTCCCCTACAGAGGCAATTCAATGTCAGCCTCCAAACAGGCTTTGTACAGTATTAATGAAGGATACCGACTGTCATCTTTGTATAAAGGTGGGCCATCAATAGAACTTGGAAATTATAGACACTTAAGTCTGCCCAGCCTCATATGTAAGGCTATGGAAAGGATTATTATGGAATTAATAAATAAGGACATACATTACCTACAAACTCTCAACTCAAAGCAGTTCAGATTTGTAAAAGCCTATTTTGCCTGATTAATCTGGATGACTTCTTTAAGAAGGTTACTAAGCAATGGATGAGGGCAAATCAGGACACATTGTATAGCTAGTCTTAAGAATGATGTTCAATACCATCCCACGCTCAGTTATGGTAGACAAACTGGCACAGGTGAATGTTAATCCTTATGTAACTGACTGGATAGCAAACTGGCTCACTAATGTCAAGTCACAATCTGTAAACATAAGTAACGACAACTGTTAAGTAATGCAATAAATATTTTCTGAGTACTGTCTTGATTGTAAAGGAATATGATGTATATATGTTAATGTATTGACACCTATCTCCAAATGAATGGATATAATAACTACTGTCTGTACATTCCCTTTACTGTAAATAGAACATGATATATATATATATATATATATATATATATATATATATATATATATATATATATATATATATATATATATATAATGTCAGAATGTCAAAGTGTTTTTGTACAATTTTCTTAAACACTGGACTTCATCAGAATAAAATTATATGATATCAAGAGGGCCATTTAAATAGCCTTTGTGACATGACATGGTCCAGTTAAAAAGCCTAAACAGTTAATTCTTAAAAATTCATGCATCTAAATATGCATTAAATAGTAACTAACATATAATAAAATACATGTTATAAAACTCATTTTGCTTTTAAATTTAATGTACTTGCTAGTGAAACTGCATAATTTAATAAAGGATAACAAGTAGAATTCAAAACTTTCTGCCATTGCAGCTCACTATATGCTAATCTATTTAACCACCAACCCTCTCCCTGTGCTATAACTATTTTATCTGCCATGAAAAATATTTTTTAAATCCTTTCAGTTTATAGTCTGCTTATATAGAGCATTAGTCTCATCTTCCTTATAAATACTATACAAATTTTTATAAATTATTTTGCTAAGCACCACTCCATTTTCATTTTTCCTTTTCTTTTTCTTTATTTTCATGTATTTTTATTTACATAAAATACAATGGAGGACATACAGGAGGCAACTTCACCTACCCCCTTAGTTTTACAATTAACATTACCAGGGCAAGGTATAGTAGTTGAATACACAGTGAACACTATGGGGGGGGGGGTGTTCAGTAAAGCCTACATGGATTACTTTTCTGTGTAGGCATAGTGGCATGGAGGTTACATGGAAGTAAGCAGCCGTGTGATCCAGGAAATGGAGCTGAGGGGTGTGTATGAGTGTGCAAACATGGAAGTGTCTGTGGCATGCAAATCACCAATGGCAGTGTTGGAGCAATCCAGCAAGCAGATAGGTAGTCCTGCAGACCCTGTGTTGGTGTTCAAAGTGGACACGGAACATTTCCATATATGTGAAATTAAAATGTGAACAAGGCCTGTAAAGGCAAGTTAGAATGTCAGAAATAGCATAGCAGGCACAGATATGTGCAAAACTATGCCCTGTGTGGCCAAAAAGTAATGGAAAATAATTTAAAATAATTATTTTTTTAATACCCATATTATGTTTGTGCTACACGCAGCAGTGTGCAAACATGCTGTTATACAAAAAAAATATTTAATAGTTTAAAAACAAAAAAAAAAAATATGTGACAATAATGCATTATAGGGTCTTGCATGGAGTATGTACAATGGTAGATGTCTGTGGTTGCTAAGGAGGCAGGTCCTGGAAGAGTGCAGTTTCCAGGATGTGTGCACGGATCTATATGCAAATAAGCTGGGGTTACTGAATAGCAAAAATGGGTATCTGTGCCCGAAGATCACATCTGTGTAGCTCCAGAACCATGTTGGTGTCCAAGAAGAGGTAGGTGAGATCAAAAAGGGGTGTGTCTCTATTTCTTTAAGCACATTGGAGCATTGCACCTGTTTGCGCAATGCACCACTGAGCTGAGCAGGGGGGGGGGGTTGTCCAGTGCTGCTAAGCTTTGTTTAGCTTGGGGGCATGTGTTTCAGCTGGTTTGAGTGTGTTTGCATGGCACCCTGCTGTGCTGATCATGTCCATTCATGGTGGTGTGTCTATTGACTGCTGAGCATTGTTTATACCTGAAGCACGGGTTTGCATGCTGTTCCACAGTGCTTAGCTAGGAAGGCTGTAAAACAAAGAAAAAAAAAAGAAATTGACTGAGAAAGTCAATCATATATAAATTACTGATGACCCCTGTTCAACCTAAACTGGGCCATTCCAACCAAATGTGATGCATCATTCTGCAGCAGAGCACTATAAAGTATGCATACACCCTACAATCTGATTCTCCCCCATACTCTGCACCACTGCAGTACAGACCTGGGAATTTTAACTGAGAGAATGCTAGGGGCTGCTGCAGCTCTCCTACATCTGTATATGCTAGATGTTGAGGTCAGTGCTGCTGCTGCTACTGACAATAGGCCTAGACTGAGAAGGAGAAGAGTGTTGAGGCCCAGGGTAACATTCCAGGAACTACATGATCTGGAGATTGCAAAGCGCTACAGGGTGGACAGGGACATACTACAAGAACTCATCAAGCTCTACCACCCTCAACTCAGACCCAGAGCCAACAAAGGGAGAACCCATCCCAGTGAAAACAAAGGTATGTGTAGCTCTTAGGATACTAATTACAGGTACATTTCAAAGACCAACTGGGGACATGATGAGAGTCTTACAGGCATCAGCATCCCAGGTATTCCACCAGTTCCTAGATGCCATGCAAACACATGCCAGCAAGCACATTTATTTACCCCACATCCCTAAGGAGAGGGCCAACAGTATGCATCTGTTCTACCATGTAACACACTATCCTGAGGTGCTGGGTGACATAGACTGCACTCATATCCACATCAGAGCACTGCCTGGTGAGGAGGGTAGAGTCTACATCAACTGCAAGGGCTATCACTCCATCAACTGCCAGGCTGTGTGCAATGCCCAGGAAATTATCATGAATGTGTGTGCTGGCAGCCCTGGCAATTATCACGACTCACATATCTGGCATGTATCGCAGCTGTTCCAGATGTTTGCCAGGGGGTACATCCTGTACAGCCATCTACTGGGGGATGCTGGCTATGGACTGGAACTGTGGATGATGACACCCATCAGAAATGCACACACACCTACTGAAGAATGCTATAATGAGGCACATGCAGAAACTAGGAACATCATAGAGAGTGTGTTTGGGCTGCTTAAGTCACGGTTCCTGTGCCCCAATACATCTGGTGGAGCCCTGCAATACTCTCCAGCCACATGTGCACAGATGTTCACAGTATGTGCCATGTTACACAGTATGATCCTGTGGAAACAGCTGCAGCAGGATCATCAGAGGAAAGGGATATACAGACTCCCACCAGTGCCTAGGTCCCGACAGTCTCACTCACAGGGGGACTTGGAGGAGGAACCCCCCCTGAGGCTGTCCCTGTAGATAGACATAGACATGCCCAGTATGCCCTGGCCTTGTCCCAGAGGCAATGCATAGCACATGCACTGACAACCTATGGTTCTAGGGGCTGACACCTTACTAGGACTCACATACATAGTAAAAATGATGCTAGCCAGACCACACAACCTGTATCTAACCATGTATTGGCTGTCTACTGTATGCATCAATCAGAGTCAGCCCTGAAACACAGGTCTCTCAACTGCTGCTTTCACAAGGTAAGTCACTCTCCTATACAACAAATGTACAGGGTTCTAGACTATGATAGCATATGTATGGACCTGCTGCATGTATTCAAGGGAATAGAGTGGGCTACTGGGCTACTTGCAGAGAACTAACAGCTACTTGAGACAACGGGTACTCTGTCCAATACTGAGTGCCCCAAAATATGCATTAGGCCACATGTCTGGAAACCCCACTGCCTTATGCAAGGGAAATGCCAAACAGTGGGGTCATAGCACAGACGAATGACTGTCAGTGTCAGAGTCCCCTACCACCAACACATCAGTGTTCCAATACAACTGCAGTAACAGTATGTTTGCAAGGATATAGCAGCAGACCACCCAACTCCAGGGCTTTCACAAAGAACCTGGCCACATGTTCAATTTTCCACAAAATGCAGGAGTCACAGCATGGGTTACAGTGTATGTCTTTATGCTGTTGATAATGTGAGGAATTAAATCTCATTTTCTGGTGGCTAGTGTGGCTCACTGGGCTAAGGACATTAGCATGGTTGGTGGTGATGGTTCAAAACTGGCTGCACCTACAACTTTTGCATGTGAGTTACTCATATGATAGGAGTCACACAGACTGCCAAAACTCTGCAATCTGTTACCACAAGAAAGCTGGACACAGCCAGATAAATTGGGGGCAGGGCAAAGGGCCAAACTTACAGACATTATACATGCTCTGAGTAACCTAGAAGGTGACTAGCATAACAGCAGGTTGCAACAGGTCGGATTAGCAGCAGGATGTAAAGGCCATCACTTAACTGTGCCAGTACTTACAACAAGTCAGTGGACTGCATTTAGTAACATATTATGAGATAAATACAACTGCATGAGGAACAGAGCAAACATATGGGGTGGAATGTTGGAAATTCTGCAAAAACATGTACAGTGAGAGGTGCGAAGACTGTAACCCTGTGTGTGGTATTACATTATGTACCCTAGTCACATCATACCTCTCAACCACTTAGAGCAGGAATCTGGACAAAGCCATGAACAATAGTGGGGCAAATGCCCAAATATAAGGAGAAGAATTAAAGAATTAACTACTGGCCAGAGGAATGTGGAAAGTTCAGAGAAGAACAGGTCTTGCATTAGCATGAATTTCCTGGTGTGTATGGAGTCAGTAACTCAAATGTCTGACATCATTTCTTAATGTTCAGTCTATAATGATGTGCCACTAATGTACCAGAAAATCACAATACTATGCAAAACATACAAAAAATTTGACACAAAGCTCTGTACATTCTATTACAATATATACAATTGATAGGTATGTGTCATATATTATATACAGCAAACATCCAGGTAATGCCTTGAACAGAATATCATGGAGGTGCTGCACTGCTGAATCAGGTGCAGCAGCCAACTGGCTGCAGCACACAAAATACTGGACTGGAGTACAGGTAGGGCTGGCCTGGAGTCATCTTGTAGGTACTGACAGTCACACTGAGCATGCTTCAACACTTAGCTAACTTGAGCCCATGCTGATGCCTTATCTTCCCAAAGAACTGCTATGTGGAAATATGTCTGTGCATACAGACAGCTATGTATATGTATCTGTCTCTCTGTATCCCCGTCACACATGATTACCCTGTCTATCAGTATGTAGCACATGTAGCACACACACACACACACACACACACACACACACACACACACACACACACACACACACACACATATATATATATATATATAGCTAACTAAATGTGTAGATAACTCACACACAGCTACAGTTATGACATCTATGTTTTATATATATATATATATATATATATATATATGTGTGTGTGTGTGTGTGTGTGTGTGTGTATGAATGTCCCACTTACATGCAGAATGCTGGGGTTTTCTGCAACTACACAACTGTTGTCTGATGGTAACAGACCAAGGCCACATAATGACAGAATACACTCACCCACAGAACCCTGTGCCTGTGGAATGTCACCCTGTAGGCTGACAATGGTGAGCAGGTGATGTAATGTGCAATGTTTGCAATGCAGGACTTGGACAGGCCATATTGTCACTGGCCAATTGTCCACCTACTAAACTGCAACTGGCCAGACATGGTGATACTGGTAACTGTACACACATAGCAGGTCTATTAACAGGTATCCCACTGCTAGGCCACTAGCTACAATAACAGCATCAAGCAGGATCACTCAGCAGGCCACACATGCTGAGTAATACAAGGCCATTTTGTGTAATCCATAAGTACTATGGCTGCATCCACATGTACAACAGATATAACCTGTGGTGCATGTAATAAGTTCTGTGAGCTGTAATGTGTAATCGTAGGTAGGGGTTCTAATCTCATATCAGCCGCCATGTGTGTGTAGATATATCCCCTACAACAGTACAGACATACCTATCTGGCCTATGTCTGTCCAATGGTTGTTCATTGTATGGTCCTGTGACTACTTGCCAGCCTCTTCGTTATCCTCCTTTACAAATCCTGCTGATGTCATCCACCTTAACATCACTAGCTGACAATCTAATAATGGGTAAGCTGCATGGTGCATTTGCTAAGTACTTTGTGCTATAGTGTATACCACTAGATAGGTAGGGGTTCTAATCTCACAACAGGCATCTCTGTGTGAGTGTGTGTGTGTGTGTGTGTGTGTGTGTGTGTGTGTGTGTGTGTGTGTGTGTGTATGAATATATGTCTTTGCAGCAGTGAGGACATGCCTGTATGGCCATTCTCTGTGTAATGGTTGAACATTTTATGGCCCTGTGACTGCTTGCCAGCCTCTCCATTGTATTCCTTTGAAAGGCCTGCTGATGTCATCCACCTTAATAGCACTGGGTGACAATCTAATAATAGATAAGATTTGTGGAGCATGTGATAAGTAGTTTGTTCTTTAGTGCTACTACTAGATAGTTAGGGGTTCTAATCTTACATAAGCCAAGTATGTGTGTACAAACATATTCCCTTACAGCAGTATGCATATGGCCATATATATAATGGTAATGCATTTTACTGCCCTGTCCCTAGCTGCTGGCCCTAAATAGCCCACATCTTCCTAGGCATAACTGCTATCCACCACCACCTACATTTGTATGTACAGAAAACCCTGGTGACACGTATCAAGGGTAGCAGACCTTGTCACATTGTATGCATACATGATTACACTGACTGCCCCCATTGTCCCTGACACACTGTTCAACATACCATATATGCACCTAGGTAACCACTCATGCATACAGCCATACCTTTCCAATGTCATATTTATGCTGTGCTGCCAAGTCTTCATAGCTTAGTCACTCAGAACCCTGGAAGAGAAACATACACAGGTCTGTGAGTCACCTGCTATTCTGTAACATTACCACCTGTCTAACATTACACAACAAAGATACACAAAGTTTGATGTATAGTAATGACACATGCCAGCATACAGCACCTGTCATGACCCACAACACCTGCAATGGCATAGCAATACCACACTACACAACTACATGTTAAGTAATATAGTCACCCTGTGCATCAGACACAAATTTGCATGTCCCTGCATCGATGGCATGGATGGTAGGGATGTGGGACAGGTATCATCACATGCACAGGGTGTGGTGTGGGGGTGCCAGAGGCCTAGGCTGTGCCAAACAGTTGACAGCATATGTGTAAGTCAGGAAGGGGTGCTGGTTAGATAGGCCATGAAGAGGTGCCATGTGTATCTGCTGGTGACATACATGTGAAAGGGATGTTTGAGGGTGTGCATGTACGCAGTCAAGCCCAGTGCTAGCCCCACACATTGTCTATGTTGGACAGCTTTGGACCATACATCGCAGAGTGGACACTTCACTCTCTCTGTCCACAAACACTGGAACTGGCTCTGCCAGGAGTGGCACTGGCACCACCATGCCCAGGGTCAGATGTGGTGATAGGTGACTGCTGTATGCTGGGCCCATGTCCCCCACGGGATCATCTAGGACCATGTGCTCATGGCCTGCCATATTGTGGTGTGAACAGCACACTTCCTTTTGTAGTGCTGGAGGTACTGCCACTAAGAGAGCTTGAGTGTGAATAGCCACGTGCAGTCACAGCAGATGGTGCTGCTGACATACATCCACGTGTCCAATTCCCTACTCCAACCAGATGGTCCAGCACAGACAATGTCCGGTGAAAGACTGATACTGTCTCAGCCAACTGTCTGTCCACTACATCAGTGAAACAATCCATGGCATCGGAAATGCGGTGGAGGCAGTCACTGATGTCAGACTGTGCTGCATCCATAATCCTGAGCATCCGATTGGTGTTGCATTTATAACGTGTCTGTGCCTCTATGACATACCAAAACATATGGTGAGTGGCTAGTGATGTGACACCTGTGACAGATGATAGATGGGCAGCAGTCCTTCTTTGAGCACCCCTGTCAATCTGCCTGTGTGGGACCTCACCAGCTCTCTGACTACAGCCAGTGTCTACACTCACTGATGCCATAATTATCACACTGTCCTGTTCAATGTTGCCACCCTCTGACAGTCCGATATCTGTGACCTCAGGGGGATTGGGTATGTGTGGGCATATTGAATGTGTGCAGGGAAAATGGGGGATGAAGTGGAATGTCAACCCCTGGGACAGATTCAACCCCCAAAAACCCTACCTGTGCTTCACTATGGCCACCACCATCATCAGAGTCTGATGAGACACTGACATCAGGTTGTGAGGGGCACAGATGCCAACCCTCAAGTTCACCTGTGAGGAGGAAGACAAAATCAGTGCATTACTGCCTGCACTATTATGTATGGTAATCCACACAGACACATACAGATGGGGAGCCACAACTACATTCCACATCCCACATCTTATTTCTGATCCTATGCACAACACACAAACAAACAACATTCACAGACAAGACAGGCTCTTTATAACATGCACTGCAGCTACATCTGGTGCCAGTACAATACACCTGTGAGATAAGCAATACGACAGTGTATCAGATAGACCTACACCTTAAACCCGGTGTACCTTTCTTGAGCATAATATGCCAGTCATAGTATCGGTACCACGGGTCTATATTAAAACAACCAAAATCCATTACATTGAATACCAAAACATCGACATGTATTACTCAAACCATGAAAATACTGAATGCACTAAATCACAAAATTTAAAATATCGAACGTTCATAGTTAGCCAACCCCAATACCCACTACATTCTACCTACCCAAACAAAATAAATAAATAAACTACATATATACACTAACCAAACCCTACTCCTAACCCTAAAGTAAAGCACCAAAACTCAACTTCTAACCCTACACTAAACCTCACATACACAACTATCTATGCACTACCCTTAACCCCTCCCAAACCCTAAGGTCTGTAACTACTGCACACTTCCCCTACGGAGATATACCCAAACAAAATAACTAATACACATAAATACATTTAACAAAACCCTACTTCTAACACTACACTAAATCTTACACACATTATCTAGCTATACACTTACCTTAACCTGCACCCTAACCCTAAGGTCCATAACTACTGCACACTCCCCTACGGAGATATACCCAAACAAAATTAATACACATAAATACATTTAACAAAACCCTACTTCTAGCACTACACTATATCTTGCACACATTACCTATCTATATACTTACCTTAACCCGCACCCTAACCCTAAGGTCCTTAACTATCGCACACTTACCTTACAAAGCTATACCACAGACGGGCCAACCAAAACACTTCGACATTTCGAATTTCGTGGTTTTGCATGTTCGATGATTGCATATTGTGAACAATATGTCTCGATGATTTCGTATTCACATAAACAGAGTTTCGACAATCTAATAGGAATCCCAGTACCTCAAGTGTGTGCCATCTCCCTATTGTGTGTGAACAGGCATCTTAGATTGATTGCTTCCTGTATAGTAAGCTGCATAGTCCTTCTTAACAATAAGTGCAAATGTATTCATGTTCATGCAAATACACACCTGTGATTACCCATTCCATGCACTTCAGTTAACTTCTCCAAAATGGAACATACAACTATTTTACTCTGCCTAAGCATAACAGTTGTGCCTAGGGCAACATGGCAGCCCTTAACATTATCAGGGTATATATGATCTGTCAAACAACAGTAGCATACTTACCAGGAACAGGACCTCAGACTCCAGCCACACCTGACATACCTAAGAAAATGTGAGTAAGAAATACTATCATCAATACCAATTGTTGCATTGTTACAAAGTAATATGTGCATATATCCACATGTACAGTAGCTACTCTGTTACTGCCAACATTGCTGACATTATAAGTATGTGTGCACAACTATGCATTAAAACCATCTCCCCCAGTGCAGATAGACCTGACACCCATGTACTGGTATGCACAGTCTGCCACAATGACTGATATAGTATTACACTGATGACTACAGTAAGATTACTTGGACGCTCCTCTCATGTGGATGCTGTGGCACCCACCTCCAGGTTGTATGGGGTGATGGAGGGCTGGGAGCTGGTGTGTGATCCCAGGTTCATCAGCAATTCTTCTGTGGCTGAGAGTGATCGTACTGTTACAGGCCATCCACTGGTGGCAGCATGGCCCCTGGCCACAGCAGCTGCCCTTTGCCATGCAGCATTGACATATCTGTCACCCAGTGTTGGACATGCTCGTAGATCCTGTCCTGTTGGCCGATTTAGTTCACTGCCATGGTGAGGTCAGCCCACAGTGCTGCACATTGGTCACAATTTTGGTAATTCCTGGACAGCAGAATGTGTTGATGCTGTCTGAGGCCATCCAGGATAACATTATTTTCTGTGTCTGTAAATGCTCGGTGCCTCTTACGATACATTGTTCCTGAAAGTCAACAAGAGGGGAACACATCACAGGATCAGATACATGGACATCCACTATGTACAGACCCTGCAGAACCAAACTGGGCTGCACTATCCACCACTCCCTCACACATCATACCCCAAAGTCAATTAACATAATTCATGTGTGGCTATCACCAAGATAGTAGCAATAATGGTTATGTGCCTCTGTGCCATGATAGAGTCTGCTCTGTGTCTCTACATACATCACTGCAGTCTACTGTGGTGTGTCCCCTATGGGCAAAGTCCCACTACTATGTCATACAGCCACTGTCAGACAAATAGCTGTGTGCTATTACAACAACTATATAGAAACAGTCCAGCAACTCCAGTGTGCCACAATGACAGACAGCAATGCTAACCTGCTGCAGTATATCTTCCCTGCAGGTATCATACCTCTCCACTACACAGATGTTTACAGAATGTGAAGGTGTGCCGCATAGATGTGATCCTTTTGGCACAAACATGTGGATGACTGATAAACAGTTGGCCAATGACTGATGGTTCTTTACAGAATATAGAGAATATGGCTGTCACATGCCAGACCCCTCAGAAAACACTTATGGTACAGTAATCTCAGTCTATTCATAGTCTTACTTTGTATGGCCAATATGTACACTCTGTCACTGAGTTTGGCCCTGTATCCCCCCACTAATAATGGCTATGACCTGAATTCCTGCTATAGGAGGTTGACAGGTATGTTAGCCATAGCTCTTAAGCAATGAGGTATGAATGTCAACAAAACAGTGACCTAGCCAGAGTTCATCAGGGACAGTCAGGGACACCTTTACAATATCTGAACTATTTCTGTGTGACATTGACAGACTGAGAGGAGGTGAATTACAGTACATCATGTGATATTCCAGCTCTATACACCCTTACTTGTTGTTAATATGTCTAACTCATAATCCACTAGCTTTCCTACAGGAGCTGACCACTGTAGGTGGGAGTAACAGGGGCAGAGCTGTGATATGATTCAAAGCAGGGACAGTTGAAAGATATGCCTGTAGTTGTTGGACAGCAGAATATCACCAACATGTCAATGCCATAGATGTATTACAGGCTTACTGTTGTAATCTCTTTTCCCCATACTTCCATCCTCCCATCTGCATCCCATTATATGGTCACATGTATTACATACCGGGTAGACTGAAGTAATTTTTTTTTTACCAGATCTTCTGCAAACAGCTTGTTAAACCATAGTGTGTCTGACTAAAGCAACATACAGACCTGTTCCCCATAAGCAGTTGATTGCCCTTTGTAGGTAATGCTCATTAACAGATAATTGCATGTGCAACAATCTGTGGATCAGACTTGCTAATTGCATCCAAAACAGCTGGGTTGCACTTTCATTAGCCAATGACATGGCACCACAGTGCAATATTTAAGGCCTTTATGTTGGCCTTGGCCTCCTTCTTAGTCTTTGAGATGGACATTAGTGAGGTGTGGCGACTACAGCATCACAGAGGGTAAGTACAAATACTGTCAATGTTGAGATTTATGAGGTATGTCCACAGTTTTGCATGATATGTTTGGCCATTGTCCCATGACATTGTGATTATCTGGCAGTTCAGTAGTAAACATTGTGGGCTGAGGTCAGTAAGGAGACAGAGACATGTAAATGTCAGACGTCATACCCATCAGAATATGCATGCTGATGCAGTAGCTGTTATTTTATCAGCTCTCTATCTTTGTAGGGGCAAACTGTGAAACATGTCCCTGTTGCTGGCCTTTGCCCCCCCAACCTTTATGTATGGTTTTGTCTGGATCCTTTGTTCTAGGGGGTTGTGAGGTATAGTAGGCCTGTAGCAACTAGCTTAACATGCAGCTGCATATGTTCCAGGCTGCAGTTGCTGCAGCCTAGGACACATAGGGGGGATTATGAAATCTTTGGAGGACAGCAAGCTGTACATGTAACTGAGACAGCAGTGTCAGCTGTGGCATCACAGCAGGGCCAGGATAAAGGTATCCTTTACAATCCAATTGAGGCATGTACGTAAGGTACATGTATTATATAACAGTGTAAATCACAGAGTAGTAGGCGACATATGCTTTGGCTATAGAAATATGTGCAGTGTATCCCTACTTACAAGCCTTTGACTTGCAAAAATGGGTAGCGGTTAATGCAGTAGCAGCAAACTGTGTGGGTTAAAACTGCATGACTCAGTCATTACTTGCTGTGTTCACAAGAGTATAATTGATGCACAGCACACTGGATTTGAACCAAGGACTGTGGGTGGGAAAAATATACTACAGGCAAAGCATTTAGTAAACTGAGCTACTGAGTCAGTGTTGTAGCAAGTGTATTTGCAAGATTTATGTGCATATATACAGTCGGTGACACATGTCTGCATCCATCATTATGTGCATGACTTTCAAAGGCAGTTGTGCAGCAGAGTCCCAGTTGTACACATGTACTTTGCCATTGCTGCTTTAGCAGCTGTGTTTAAATATGTTGCTGATAAAAGGGAACAATTACCTGATATCATACTTCTCAACATCTTGGAGTAAGGAATCTTGACAAAGCCATAAATAAAAGTGGGACAATGGCCCCAAAAAAGGGACAATCTGTAAATATTGCTCTTACAAACTTAGAATGTTGATAGAATAACAGGTTTTACATTAACATGTGTTTTCTGAAGGGTTTGAAGTGTGAAACTCAAATGTTTATTGTGATTTTCTAACCTCAATCTTTAATGACTTGCCACTACTTTGCCTGAAAAATAAGATTTTATGAAAACCAGGCCAAAAATAGGGGGCAAAACTCTGGACATTCTGCAACAATCTGTACAGTTGACAGGTATTCCTGATATCCCAGGCTTCATGTACATCCACTAATATATATTTGGCTGTGTACTGGTGTAGTGTTTGCATCACAGTCCCAGGTACACTCCCATTTTCCCCATTATATGTACTTGCAGTCTATCAGTGGCAATCAGTATATTTTGCTGGAAACAGCTGTTTGAATTCTGAGTTGAGTAGCCTCATGGGGTAATGCACGATGCTGTAGTTGGCAGGGGCTTAGGTTCGAGATGTGGCAGGGGTGATTATTTTGCAGATGTGCCTAACATTGTGAGAAACACATAAGATCATTAAGGCACTTTTAAGCACATTTACGGAGGTTTGTGTTGGTTTGCAAGAATTGCCTCTTAGCTCCATGCAAACCCACACTAAAAATTAAAAAAAGAAAAGAAAAAGGGGGTGAGAGGACTGTGGTGAAATGGGGAAAGTAGGGGGGAACATACTGAAAGGCAGGTAGGGATGAGCAGGAAGGGTGTAGGAAAGGACTATAGCTTTCCATTTCTTGTACAGCAACAGCTGTGCAGTTTTTACGGACTTTGTACATGAATTTGGACCCTCAAACCCCAGAGGGAGGAGTGAGAACAACATAAATGTGTTGTCAAGCCAATTGGACCTAATTAGTTTTGTCCGGTGGACACATGCAAAATGAAGAGCTATGTATGGGGCAATATTTTTTTGTGGGACAGGTGCAGATTTTTTTTTTTTTTTATAAGGAGAGAGTGGAATTTTGAGGAAGGGATATAGGTACATGTGGGGGGTGAGTTGGGTAGGAGAGGATACGATTGCAAACAGACAAGACAGACAAGACAGGGGTGGTGTGTGACACATAATGGGGGTAAACACCTTAGATGGGGAGGATGTTGAATCAGAGATGCATTTGCCCCCAGATGGCAGCAGCGTGACTGAGCTCCTCACCCATGGTCAGTCAACACTTCTCCTTCACTGCCCTGAAGGTGGCAATGCTGGAGGCTAGGTGTCAGGGCCACTAGTCTCCACCAGGTTGTTAAGTCTGCTGCAAATCCAGTGCAGGCATTGTTAATAGCTCCTATGCACAATCCTGTGCACCATGGCCCGGTAGTGGTTCTTGGGTGACTACTGCCTCTCTGCCACTGCTCCTGGGGGGGACGGCCCTCATCTGTTGAAGCAGTTCCACCCAAGGGTGGTGCAGGACCAGCCGAGGAGGCATGACTGGTTTGAGACCCAGACACACTGGTACCTGGTGCCATGGCCAGCTGAGGTAGGGTAGGTGGATAAGCAGGAATAGCCTACCCTGTCATGCTGTGGTGGTAGAGGTATAGCAAAGTGTATACGTTAGTTATTCACAAAACATTTTGTTAGTTATAACAGCATGCCAGAGCATTGGAAATAATCCATTAAACTTAACCGTTTAAATTAACATTTAAGCTGGCTTGAACTACTTCACCTGCTTCTAATCTCAGAGCTCCAAATCATACACTCCATCCTATATCAGCCAGCCTTCTGTCTGGCCCTATGCTCCCTCATCTCTGACTACTCTCCTACAAAACATCTCCAGAGCACAACCAAAGATCTATTACATATCTGTAAACCAAAGTATAAATCTGAGTGCAACATATACAGCTACTACCCCTTCTTAGCATGGAACAAACTCCCACTACAAATCAGAACTCTCACACATCCTAAACAATTCAAACTGGCCACAAAAGACTACTTTATAAGGCACTGGACCTGCCACTGTTCTCATCCTCCCTGATTATACCTATCTAACCAAGATACCTTCTTTTAACTCTCTCCAAACTGCTCCCCTCTTAATAATTCCCTATCCTTTTAACCCACTCCATCCTTTCTCTTCTAGTCACCTCTACACTTTCTTTTCCAATCCTTTCTCTGTAAACAACTTTTACATACTGGCAATATTTCTTGTATTACAAAACATCTACCCTAAATAGCAGACTTCCTATGCCCTTTCTTGTAAATATATACCTTTATTTATAATGATGCTCTGTTGTTGTTTACATTGGTTGTTTCTCTTTTGACTTTGACTACTAAGCATTATGTATTACTGTAAGTGTTTATTAATGTACCTTGGTACTGGAAAATTGTTTGCTAATATTACTTGGAGCTTTTCTCCCCAGGTCTCTGCTGAAAAAAGGGCTTCAGCTCAGTCAGACACTCCTGGTCAACAAATGTAAAATAAATAAATAAATAAAAATAGCATATCAATGCATTTTATATGGAACACAACAATAAATAACATAACAGCATGCCAGTAACAGTTACGGCATAACGTCAACAACATAGGTAATTCAACAAGCTATGTTAATATGCAACCATTGTTATACACAACAGTAATAAAACACATGCCCTAAAATAAAGTTTAGAGAACAACATATGTTAATAATAAACCATAACCAATGAATAACAATAATAAATTTAGATGAAAATAATGGGTGCGGAGAGAGAGAAATACAGTCCATTAATACCGGTATAGGCTATATGGTTTATAACAGTACTGCTATATACTCTACAGGTCTGTCCTTCCTTTATGTTTAACAGTGCCCTATAGCTGCTGTAGCACATACATACCTCTCAAGCTATCTACATAGGACAGTATGGGCCAAGCAGTAACACTTGCAGGTACACAACTACAGAGAACACTTACACGTCAGGTGGACCTATATAACTACCAAGGTGTACTGTGGACTGACGTAGTGTGACTGTGGTATTGACATAATCCTGCCAATGATACATCTGTGACAGAGGGATTAAGCAACAGTAATTACATTCTGTGACAGCATGACACTTGAAAGGCATGTATGTGCACAGTACAGAGAGTAAACAACTAAGGCATGGGGATAGAACTTCAGTAAACTTTCACAGACACTCTAGGCATACAGCTATACCAAGATTACTCATTTTATTTTATTATTGTACTTTTTGCCTTTATTTTATGTAATCTTATCACATTCCTAGTCAATGCTGTTAACAGTCTATTACATCTGAACACACAGATTATTTACTAATAATAAGGGCTACTTCACCCATTTACCAGTATTTCCTGTGGAGAGAACATCTGTCATCAATATGTAACTGATTCAGTAATATTTATTATTACATGGCACTGGATTCGAACCCTGGTCTGTGTGTTGCAAAATGTACTTCAGACAGAGCATTTAACAAACCGAGCTACTGCTGATTACTGACTGACTGATATTTGCCTAGAGCTTACCTGGAAACAAAATATGACCTGGTAATAGTGCTAAAGTCTTATACTAGACTGCAGTGACAGTTGAACAAACATGCATGAGATTCATGCATGACAAACATACTAGGTAAATTATACAGTGCTACATAGAATGCAGGTGTACACAATATACTGTTAGTGAGTGGAAATATCTGTGAAGTCTACACACCATATCAGATTATTGGGTTGGCTACCTCATCCATATACAGTTGCAGATAGTATGTTTGCAGTCTACAGCTATTACACTGTCATACTTGCCTGCAGCACTGTACCTCAGAGCACGAATGCATATAGCTGAAATGCAATGGTTAACACAAGACAATCCTGATATACACAATATACCTTGGGTATTCATGCTATTGCTTCAGATGTTATTGCAGAACACGAGTCATAATGCATTTATTGTAATACAGCTCTGAATTTACAGTTATTGCATAACACTCTACTAGCTATAACTTGAGGCAGGTAGTGGTACTCTTTTTTGTTTTTATTTCAGAGCAGTTATAATTAATTTCATGCAAAACAACCCTAATTATACACATATTGCACAACACAGCTTTATTAGGGGTACCTTCAGGTACTGGAATAGATTCAGTCTTTATTGCATAACAGTTGATGTAATACAGATGTTGCAATACATCTTTAATTCTACAATTACTGCAGTAGTAACTTTATTTTATTTACATTATCAGGGTTAATGCTTTAGTCTTCCCTGTTTATTGCATTATAGTTTGCAGTTGTCACTTATTGCAGTACAGGCCTACGTCCACATTCATTGCAATACACAAATCTGTTCTGTATGTACCTGTTGGCAGTTAATGCATTACTCTATCTTGCTTATTTGACTATAGATAGCAAATTAATCTGTACTCACCACAATCATGGCATAACCTGGCCAAGCACCCAGTATGCACCTCTAGGTTGCGAGCTCACTCCTCTCCAGCTGTAGGGAGAGAAGCACACCATTATGCATACCTGTCTATCAAACATTCAGATTAGGTATTGGTAAAACAATACTAACAGTACTTAAAAACAGCTGGGGCATTCCCAGCCTGAGCTTCCCAGACCCAGGTGTCCAGAAGATTGCTCTTTCGATGATTCAGGTCATCATTGTGGTGACAGAGCTGCTCACCTGTGTGGTGTATACCTTTTGAGATTGAGATTGTGTATCAGCTGGTCCTAGGCTTCCACCTTGTAGTCTGAGCCCTGGAACTGCCCCTGCAGCAACTGATCTTCATGGTCTTTCACCAGGAGTCCAGTCATGACCCTAGACTGCAGAGGGTCTATATCACCATATTGAATGGTGAAAATAACGAACGCCGAAAATATTGAAAGTTCACGAGAACAAACTTGTGTTTTTGAGGTCGTGGTACAGTGATAATTGGGGTATTTGCCCTTTCCTCACTGTAGTGCAACCTCAGAGCTGCAATATATATTTAGCAGGGGGTGTAGGGGCTGCAAGTTCATTCTCGTGAACTTTCAATAGACTGCAGAATACCCTACTGTTGTGCCTGAAAGCATGCACCCTCTCCAATGCCTGCCAAAGTTCCTGCACAGTTCAAATGCCAACTGGCTATGCTGTATTCCCTCCTTTTGTGCTTAATACTGCCTGTTTTCCCATCCTTACATGCCATTGGGCAATTTTTAAAAATGTGGCATGTTGCTTGGCACTGTGCAAACCAGTGCAGCTGAGCTGAGCAGGGCTTAAACTGGCAATGCTTAGCAGTGCTTAGCAGTGCACAAACCAGCTAAGCACAAACAAACAATGCCAAGCAATGCCTAAACAGAAATTGTTTAAGCAGTGCTTAGCAGATCTGAGTAGGACTTAGCAGAGCTTAGCTGAGCTCAGCAGATCAGGATTGAAAAATAATAATAATTTCTTTTTGGAAAAGCTTCACCAGTTGGGCATACCCTAAATTTGCAGCAAACATGTCTCAATACTCTTACAGTACAGCCCAGAGTCCCTGTACCTGGGTTAGAGATAGCTGCTGTGAAGTTTTACTACATTCTCTGAATATCAAACCAAGTCATTCTAAGAATGTCCAACACAACATCTTCATCTGATTCCCTCAGAAATTCATGGTAGACCATACATCCTGTTGTCAAACTCCGCCATATAATTAATACCACTTACTTTCCTAGTACCAGTGAAAGAAGCCTCCTATGGTACCTGTAACTTATATTACCAAACAACAGTAAGAGCCATTGTCTTTTGTCCAACATTAGACTCTTAGCCCATAATTGTTTAGTTGTACCAGACCTTTTGTATCTATTGTGTTTGTTGTAGGTGCTCTTGTGCCTATCCTGTGAGTTCCCTAAGTTAAGTCAATAAATTTAATGAATATTTCACAACAAGCTTCTTGTTGTTATCACATTCACCCTCCGACCCATAATGAATTATATCTAGGAGCCCCTTTACCTATGACCATTCAACAAGTCAGATGGCAAAACATGTGGATCCTTAGTGTACCTCTCTGTGTGCAAACAGGAAATGAAGCAGATATTTGTTCCACTCCTGCTTCAACTAATCTAATCAAGCAATGCTCTCATCATGATGTTAAGTGAAGAGTTAAACCTCTCCACCAGATCACTTGTTTGTGGATGGTAGGGGACAGTATTTAGATGCTTTTTCTGCAACGCTTCCACAAGCAGGTCAGTAGGTCTGATATGAAGTTAGCACCTCTGTCAGTATTTTACAGGGAATGCCTATTTGCAGAAACATTTTAAAAGAATAACAGAATTGACTCCCCTCCCCCCACACTGCTGCAGAGGTGTTAAAACTGTCACTGCACTGAGAGACCACTGCAGAATCAATTCCTCAGACTACAAAAGAAAACCCTCAACAAAGACCTACAATTTAGTTACTTTTCTGGCTGTAGCTGGATAACTTCTAAGTATAGTGTAAAATAAGGTCTGCACCAGACATAAATGAGGGTGATTAAGGACAGAAAACAAGCAGTCCTTTTACAGAAGGTAAAGAAAATAACAGTGACCTTCCCAAATACCATTATATGTCAATGGCATGAGAATTCAAAGTTACTTCTTTATGTCTGGCATGAATCATACAAAGTATTATGGGAAAGAGAAAGGGTTGAGGGAGTACTAGATCATATTGATTACATCAAGCCTCATCAGTAGCCATGTTATGGAAAACAGGCTAAAATTACAAATAAAGCCCTTAGAGTGATTTTGAGGTGTTAAACTAGGTCAGGAAACAAAGTTAGAGTGAAAAAAAAGCATTTTTTTTAGTTCTAGGGTGGAATTTTCCTTTAAGGGTAATACACAATTATTGATCATGAGATGGGTTAGGCTAATCTAAATGGGATAGTTCAAGCATAAAAAGAGAAATTGGATAGGCTTAAAATGACCTGCAAGGGCAGCTAGCCTTGTACTTAACTACCAACCTATAAAAAAAGTACTGGAAGGTGGCTTAAAGTGAGACATCGTTAATCTCTATCTAGTCAGCATAGTGCTTCCCGACCAGTCCTCACTTTCATGGAATTTATTGTATTTTTTTTCTTGTCAATCAAATGTAAATCCCAAAGGATCGGCAAGCATGAGGACCTGATTCTTGGCTCTTGTCCCCTACTCATGGTTCTCTCATATGCTTTTATAAATGAGAATTTGAAAATAAGTCTGTAATCCTTATACAGGGTAATATAGCTGACAGACCGATGACTAAAATGAAGCAAAATACAACAGCTATCATTACTGGTGAGATACTCATGGAGACATGCCTTGTATGGCCTGGGGATGGTGGGTAGGATGTGAGTCTGTTTGTGGTGCTGCAGATGAATTCTCAGCTCCTTCTTTACAGTTTCAGATAATCATGAAGTTACTAGCCAAAATTAACAATACAGTCTCAGATTATGTGGCAAAACTTTCCACAAAAATAGCTGATATAGAACATATACTTTCAGGTCATGCCAACCAACAGACAGAATTAGATGCAACAGTGGTGGATTTTTCTCACTGGCTCGATGCTCTGAAGACAAAAGTTGACATATTGAAGGAAAAACAGATAGATACAGAGGATAAGGTCAGAAGAAAAGTCTACATTATTTTGGAGTGCCTGAACATGGCTCTGACTGTGCTGCATTTTTGGCAAACAAGTTGGCTGAATGACATACAACTGGCAGAATTAACAAATGACCAAGCCACAGGGTTTTTGCAACACAGGCACAGTGGTCTATAGTCACATTGTCTCATTTTGTTGCAGTATGAAATCTATGCCCTCAATGACAAGGTTCTGCATTCATTTTGAAAGCCAGGGAACACAAAAAATGCTAAGTAAGTCCCACTTCTGGTGTGACCAGGACGTTTCAGCTGAATCTCAAAGGCGAACAGCCACATATCAGCTGTTGACCAAAACGTCAATAGCAGATATGGAGAATAAATTGGCTGTACCTGTCTCATTTTCTTCCCAGTGGGTCCTATCAAATTCTCATTTCCTGAGGAAGCCAAAAGGAAGATAAAGCAGATGCTTGGGCTTATTGAGCAAAGTGATTTACAATCTGGTTAAAAAGCAGACAGGAGTAACACAGAGCTGGTCAAAGAAGTGAGACAGAGGTTAGGGGAAGGCAGCCTTGCACTAAGGATTACCTGCAGAAAGGCAACTAGCAGTCAGAGCTGCTTAGGTACATACTAATTGACCTACTCATCGTGGGAGTTGTGGCCCACTTCATTATTCTCCCATCCTCAATTTCCCAGCAACCCTCTGGCTCATCACATTTATAGAATATGTACCACCCCTTCCCCCAACAAACTGAATTACTTTGCTGTTTTAAATGCATACTACACATTAATGTAACTTCCAGTCTTCAATTTTATAATATGGATTTGTTTATGAACTCCTACTTATTTACTTACATCTCTCTTTGACAAGCTGATCAAAGAATCAACAGCAGCTAAATCTGTGATATGTTTACTCTTTAGTTGTCTAATTCTACTAAAACAATAGTTTCAAACACTACTTGCTTATATTGTGTTTAAAAGCAAATATCAAACACTGTTTACTTCTTTTAGCACTAACAATGTTATAAAGGATATACTTCAAGTGTGTTTCATGTATACATTAATCATGTTTGATGGCTCCACATTAAATGCTACTTTAGATTTGAAACTGAACACTTTTGTTACATTTTTTTCCTTTTAGGCAGTAAACTTTGATAGTGCACACAATGTGCATGAGCCTAATGTTTTTTTTTCTGTTTTAAAGGTTGCATGACTAAAGGCAAAAATAACTACCTGAGCAGCAGCACTCTGCCAGCTATAGAAAGCTGTAACTATATGTTGCCAAAAATAGGAGATAAAATAATGTCTCCCATGTGCTGGTCTTTTGACTCCCGATGCTCTGCCTACAGGTCATGCATAGCTCACAACAGCAAATATAGGCACAATATTCAGGAACAAAACCAAATCTTATGGGAGGGGAAGAAACTGCTAGAGTCTCAGCGCAAAGAACTAAAGCACTAAGCTGTTAATAAAGTGCTGCTTGTACCTGTGGTGCAGACATTGGTTCCTTGTGACTATAAGCAAGTCACATAACCAGGCAGTGCTCCCAGACTGCCAAGTTATCCAGCAGTCTTACCCAGCTAAGAAATGCTAAATAAAATTTTACTGGATCCCTTTATCCTATGCCCCCACTGATAGGACCTTTGTCCACTCCACCATTGCCTATAAACAAATGCAAACAAAAACTAGATTGGTACAAAAGAGGTGGTGGCCCTGGGTGCACATATCTGATCCTCTTAGTTCTACCATTAGGGACAGAGGCAAAAATACAGAAGGAGCAGAGGCACAATCTTGTCAAATTTTAAATATTGCTGTCATCAACTTAGAAAGTAGCTAGTATACCTGGTTTTACATTTGTCTGATTTTCTGAAGGATATGAACTTTGAAAATCAAATGCCTGTCATTATTTAGTGACTGCAATCCATAATGAATTGCCAGAAAACCACAAATGGTATAAAAGACAGCCCAAAAAGTAAGAGCCAAAAATGTTGGTTTACAATATTCTAGACTGCTCAGAGGTATTCATGGATACAAACTGTTCAGGAGGGGTGTGATTGGCAGTTTGGGAATGTAGTAAGAGTTTCAGAAATGAGTACTAGTCATGGCTGACATTCCTAAAAGTTCAGGATGGGGTGGGGGGTGTCTGTAGCAAGTTGCTTTCACATTATTATCAAGTAGCCAGTTACAGCTGCTGAGAAGAAAATAGCTTTTTGACAGTTTTTATATTTTTAGTAATACTCAATTTAGAACTGTTTGTTCTATATAAACTCAAACTTTAAAGCACACTGGAAACACATTAAACTTGATGAATCCACTGACCATTTAGGACTCTTTAAACAGGAAGCTTTAAATGCTGGTTACACTGACCTGCTTGAGATGTAACTAATCCCAACAAGGCATTCTTAAAATAGCGTTAATATGATACTTAATATTCAAGAGTTTCTCTGGAAAAAGTGGTTCAAACCTGCTTCATTAGTTAGTGGATATTAATTTTGGGAGAAAAGGAAGCTAAAATTGTAGTAAAAAATCATAATCCTGTTTTTTTTAAATGAAACTGACAGCTCATTGACTTTTATTTATTAGGTTTCTGCAAACCTATACATATCTCTCTTCACTACAATACTTAATCAGGACCTCATCCAAAAAAAAAAAAAAAAAAAAACTAATAAATGTTATTTTTGGAAGTAACAACTGGTCATATTTTAAAAATGCTTGACGTTATTAAGTTGCAGGATATGTGACCAGAATCTGAGAGGTCCCTGGGGGAAATCAAAGAAAAAATAAGACAAATCTGTCAGATTCTAATAAAAATGAATTTTTGTTTCTCTTTATAAGCTGTCAAATCAGCTACTTGGCGATCATTTGGCTGGGAATGAAAGTGCACACATTTGATCCTCATAATAAAGTATTACCTTTCTTCCTAAATAAACTGCATACTGTTACATTATGGATATGTCTTGCTACTGGGTCCCAGTCACGTTGTTGAATTGTGAAAATAGCGAATGGCTACAATATTGAAAATGCCGTTCAAAGAAATGTGTTTTGTGGGGTCCTGGTACAGTAGGGATTGGAATATTTGCCCTTTCCTCACTGTATTGCGATCTCGGAGTTGGTATATATAATTAGTGGGGGGGGTGTGTGCCCCCCACAAAGCACATTTCGATGAACGGTGTTTTCGATATTGTAGCCGTTCACTATTTTCACTATTTGATAACGTGATATAGACGCTTACTACCAGTGGTTTGTTTAGTCTTAACTTCTTTGCAGCCATTTATTATAACACAAAAATAGTTATTGAGTGATTTTTGGCCTAGCAGTGCAAATCTAATATTTAAACTCTAAAGTATATTTATGGCAGTGTAAGGTAATACATCTTTGGCTGATACAACAAAGTAATTATTAAAAAACTATTATTCAAAAAAAAAAAAAAGATGAAAGAAAAAAAACTACCATTCTACCATAAATGCTAGCAATGGAGAGTTTTTTAAAGGAACAGTACAACATGGAAATATTTACATACCTATTCAGTTGGAAGCATTTCCTTTTAGTAAATGGATGCACTAGTTAAATATTTAAAATCAAACTCGTTAACTTAGAAATCTGGACTATACAATGAAGGTCACTTTTCTGCATTTAAAGGCTCCTCATTTATTTATTATATTCTAGGGACTTGCATTTCAGGAAGGGTAATATCACCCTATGCCCTCTAGTCATCACCACTGTGGTGGACTCCTGTGAAAAATTTGGGTTGAATAAACATTTCCAAGATGCGTCCATGCAATTATTTCAGAATATGTTTTGTGTGGAGACCAAAGCACCCCCCCCCCCCAACCAGAGTATAGTGTGCCTCTACCCCTCTTATTATTTTAATTGTCTCTGAAGTTACCATAGCTTGAGGGATAGGAGATTTCTACCCAAGTCTAGCCTTTGGTCAACTGGTTCCCTAGACAAAAGGGCTCCACAGCAGCCACCCCCTGCACCAGCAGTGACCCATCCATGTCTACCAAAATTCTTAACTAAAGTATAGACAACACAAAAAATCTATTGTTTTGTTATAGGAGTCCAGTGCAGGGGATCATCATTTTGTCTGTCTGTTAGTTGCTGCCCAAACTCCTAAGCTGCATTTTAACTTTAAAACTTTTTTAACTTGGAACACAGCAAAGCTCTATACAAAACCTTAAGACAGAAGGCATCACACAGAACTCTGGTAAATACATAATAATTTGGTACATACTTACCAAAGTATGACCTAAGCATTTAACCACAGTCATTCCAGTGCACTTCTACAGAATTTTCAATCTTAGCACCATAAATGTGGATTGTGTTTCGTTATGGATCTCCCTATTTCTCATGTTTCACTAGAGCATTAAAATATACCTCCTGTGATGAAGACTAGCATAAGTACGTGGGCTGTGTCACTTAAATAATAAAATTCTACAGCTGTTAAGCATCTTATTTTGCAGCGGGAGCAAATGTATATAATTTGCTTTGATTATGTGCTATGTTGTTTTATGGCATTAGATATTTCCATAGCTTGTTAGTATTCAAGCACTTAATGCAATGTTTTGTTGTTTCTGTCACTTCTGCATAAAAATGCTTCAGTTTATTTTTTTGTAACATAGTTGTGGCTGAAAAAGAGTTCTTCAGGACAAGTTCACTTACCCGAAAGAAATTAAAAAATAAATGAATTAAGATAATAACAACAGCAGTGTCAGACAATCAGGTTTTCGGGGGGAAAATGTTTAAGTGGTATTAACGACAGGTGGTTGCAGTGTGTGCCTCTGGAGAATAAAACTTACTGCTGCATGAAGCACCGATTATTTGTCTGCTTTCTGTTGTGACATGAAATTATAACTCAAAGTTCAGGGGTCATATACCTGGGCTCTGCAAAACCGGCTAGAGTCAGGAATCTTACAAGTTATAATTTTGTAGTTTCAACCAACTGAACTGTAGATTTTGGGGAAGCGGGTCTAGAAATATGTGATAATGTGCTGGTTGGAATGTTTCTAATCATTTGTGCCTGTGAAATTTGTACAGTGTAATCACAGGGTTCTAAGCAACAAGCATACATATCAACCTGCAGAGATAGAAAATAGGAACAAACGCCCTTGAAAAACAGGAACATCCAGCTAAAATCCAGCCATCTAATTAGAATAAAATGTGAATATTAAACAGCACATATCTATTTCTGCTTCCAGTAGGAATGATTTTTACTACTCAGAAACACACTTACAATAATAGAGACAAAATGATGGAAAAATAATCACATTATCAAATAGAAAATATAAAATCTGTATAGTTTAATGAATTTTATCATGAAAGTCTATCACATGAGGTCATTTATTTTTGCTTCAGAAAAGAGACCTGTAAGATGTGCATCCTCTTTCTTTAAATTATTGTTGCCACTAGTATGCTAATTATGTAGTGCGGCTTTTCTGTGTATTAGGCAGCTTCAAAAAATCACTTTTGATGAGGAGGATTCAGAAAATTGTTTGAAGGAGTGATTCAAGCCTGAAAAAAGGGATATACACCCCAAAATAGAGACACTCTAACTCAGGTATGGAAATAAGAAAGTTCTTCAAAAATAGGGACAGTTATAGGGTCTGGCAACAAGCTCCTTTTGTGTATTTTTTCAGCAAAGAAGTAGGAGTCATTACTTCAAGACAAACATAAAAAAAGCCTTCTTCCATGTATGTAGCTGATCCCGGGAAAGCAATATGTATTCTGTGGATAACCTGCATCCATAATTATGATACCACTATGTGGCTCAAAAAAGGAATGAAAAGGTCATCAGTGTAATACAGAATGATCCAAAACAACACAGCCAAACAAATTCCCAACATAAAGCACTTTCAGCATTTTCATTTAGCCGCTGAGTAGCTATTGTCAATGTGATTCTTAAAAGCTTTTAATGTGCATAAAGCAATGGGCTATACCCTTTCAATCTGATTTTACAGAACCAATAAATGCAGGTGAGTGCAATGTGAGAATAATATTGTGGGTTTAGTTAGCAGGTAATAAATGGAATAACAAAAATCCTGTATAAAATGTCAGTATTGATTTTAGGCCATACATAGGAATTTTAAACCCAGTCAATGAAAATAGTAGTATTAATGAAACCAGATACAAATATAAATACAGACAATTTGCCACAGCTGGCAGAAAATAACATATAATAAAAACTTAGCTATACAGTGAAGCAGATAAAGATACCAATAATACAGGAATAAGCAAGAATAACAAACAACATGAAATTAGAAAACAGGATAATAGTAGAAAACAACAAAGTGGACTACAATGACACAGAGTAGCTTGCTACAAAAGGATGTAATTAAAATGCATAACAGGTCAGTGGCTATGACTTATATCATCATCAGTAGTTTATGGGTGCAAAACCAGTAAGAATGATATGAAAATATTACAGAAACAAAGAATTCAGATTGCCCACAATGTCAGTTGAACTACTGTATAGTAATATTTCTTTACTGATTTCATTACAAGTGATGAAAACTTACTACTTATTTGAAGATGTATATAAAAGGAACTACAGGGTTCCAATATAGTAAGAAACAGACCCCAGCCTCATGAAATTTGCTTATTTATATTGGTTTTATGTTCTGTAGTTTTGCAATACCTATTTCATTTTTAAGTTAACTAAATTTCCATGTAACCTGTTAATCAGCCAGTGAGATTAAAAAAAAAAAAAACAAATGAATAAATGCATAAAAAGCTATCGACTCATCTAGTAACACGCAGGCATAATGTAAAATCTACAGGGAAAAATTAGTGTGCAGTTTGTATCCAGCAGTACTGATCACAAGGGACTAAAAATTTATCACTGAATACAGCTATGGCTTTTCCTCTAAGGCATACTATATAGCCTTAGCCAAAATGTCCTAATGCATTAGCCAAAAATGTCCTAATTCTTAAAATTGAACATATCCCCGGTTAACTTACAGTCTGCAAAAAATGTATAAAACACAAACAGACAATGGGGCTAAATGGAATACTCAGGTTTGCCCCACTGACATGTGCAAACAGTCACCACTAGATCCCATACAAAGAGGCCAATTACACAAAGTGCCACATACCTACTGAATACTCTTATTTTTAATGTTCTTATACAACCTTACTGTCTACCCCTGAAAATATTACTTCAAAGTAAAAATCAAAACTACCCCTTTAAGAACAGCCAAGAGAATATATCATTTTCATCAGACCTGAGTCAAGTTAGTCATAGGAGGAAAAGTCCTACCTAGAATTGGACCAACTACATGGAGTCAATTACCAATAATTTTAGAAAACAATGAAACCACTCAAATATTCAAAACATTTTTTTTCATATAACATTTGAAAAAAATAGCCAAAGTGAAGCTGCTGTCATGATACTGGCTAATTCTGTAGCTCTTAGCCAAAGGATTGTACATGCTGACGATGTAACACTTGAAATAACTCTCTTTACATTGTTTATAAACTTGCACAACAGTATTTATTATTTTTTGAGTATCAGACTATACTACTGCACAGAATTTATATGCCATTTAGTTTATATACCAAAGTATTAACTGTAAACATCAGATCTGTTTGCATATGTACTATCCCACTGGAATGTTACCATTATTTCAGGATACATCAGCTCTATCTTTGAGGAAGTCAAACAGATAGAATGGCTGCAGTATCACACTCCAATGTTTTGCTCTTAGCCATATGCACTTCCTCCAACAAGCCATATCAAGGATCATTTAACAATAATCATGTAACTGCACCTTGCTTTCACACATAGCCTGGCCACCATAAAAAGCAACTTTCTTTCTATACTTGTGATGAATCCATGAGAAGGAAGTAAAAAGGCAGAATGTCCACAATAATGTATTTCAACAAGTTGCTGTCAAGCACAACCATTGTCCTCTGATAAGCTATATCAGTTGTCATTCAAATTTAATAATACAATTGGCCTGTACTTTACATATTGCCTATCTGCCCACACTTCCTAAAGACACTTTCTGAGCAAATCCGTGAATCATAACAGTGTCATGAAAAAGTTATAAAGATGGTCAGAGTAATCTGTCTCAGTTTATTGCTTTCAGACATATACAGTATGAACTGCCCCAAACAATTAATATGAATGATTACGTCCCCCAAATCTCCTTTGTTATCACACACAGAACCCCCCAAAGACAAATACAGCTGTTTAGGTGATTACAAAGAAAGTGAAATAAATAATGGCCACAGTAATACAGCTACACCAAGTGTTAGAGTCTAATTACCTTAAAGTATTGTTTGAAAATTAAACTAAAGTGGGTTGGGAGACTTACTAGGTAATTTGTGCAATTGCAGCAACACTGCAGCTGCTGTTCTGGAGAAATGCTTTGAAATGAAAACTGAATCGTAAGATGAAGCTCTCCGTTTACTGTTCAGTCTGTATCCACATTTTCATTCATGGCTGTGAGGTTTTGGTTTTTGAACCAAACAATAAAATCTAGATATAAGAGTTTGAAATGAGGTTCCTTTACAACATAGATGGGGTCAATTACTATGACACAGTAAGGTAATTCAAAAGAATTATTCATTTAGTTATTTATTTACATTTATTAACTTTGGGAGTAAACTGATCCCACTATTCCTATTTATGGCTCAGTCTGTGAAAATAAATAAAGAAGGATAAGCCAAATATATTTATGATTTAAAGTATAACCATATATCCCACATAGAAAATAAATCAATAAAATGTAATATAATATAAAATGATATAGAAAATTATCCTACATTGTAATAATACCATAATTCCAGCCATAGATCTGTTAGGTACAATTTCCCTACATTTGGTTGAATCCTAGTACCATGAGTTACTGTTTTCTGAATATTCAATTAAAAAACAATTAAAAACATTTAAAAACACACCCCAGGATTCAAGAAGCTCAGCGCAAGGACAGTTTTAGCCTTGTGCCAAGCATCCTCACTACAGATGGTGCAGCAGCGCATTATGAATATGTATGAGGGCATGCCGCCTCACCCTCGACGTGCACAGGAAATGTGTGCGAGTGCAGGGGGCATGTACAAGTGCTCTACGGAGATGTAAACATGCCCCGACAGTTGCAAAACCTACTATGCCTACTAGTAGAGCCTGCCCCTAATAGTAAGTCAGTAATTCAGTGTCCGTGGATACCGAAATGTAAGCTAAACATACAAGAGTGTCCACGAACAGTGAAATAAAATCAAAGTAGTAAACACACAAGCACGTAATGGAATGTTGAGCCCTGTCTCCAGAACTTTCACAATTAGATTCCTCGAGTCCCTATTATACATTTGAATTGCTGCAATATCGAAGGTGTAAGCAAAGCGCAGTGTGTTTGCAGGTCACTGCCCTCCGCCAAGCGTAGCTTACACATCAAATTCATTCAAATAGAGAAAAACATGCAGAATCAACGTAAATGTCAATAGTGTAGTGTTTAGAGTATTCACCTAATGAACAGGCATTCACAGTTTGAGCCCAACAATAGCACACATCATTTTCCATGTGGAATGAATGTTGTTTTGCTGTAAAACCGACATAAGAGTATCGCATGAGATATTTAATTTAAATATCATTCAAGCAAAGTGGCACTGTCATAATGAATAAGGCACTAGTAAGCAGGTGTAAGCACAAATAAGCAGCAGTAATCACATATAAGTACCAGTAAGCAAGTCCGAGTGCATTTGCACAGGTCTAAGTAGTGCCCAGCATAGGAAATATATATAAGTATGTACAGATATATATATATATATATATATATACATATATATATATATATATATATATATATATATATATATATATATATATATATATATATATATATCTGTGAAGAAAGAACGACGTAACAATAAGGCATACAAAAGGAATGAGAAGGGAATCAACAGCAACCCCAGTATTATATAGCGCTGTCAGCATATGTCATATCAAGCTAGGCAGGAGTGAGCAAAGCACTGCTACTCACACCACAGGCAGGATATTACCAGTGGGAGTAACATTGTTGATCTTTTAAGTCTACTTTACATACAGAGGGTAGTCCCTGGTGAGACTACCCAAAAATTGATAGACTATTTGGCCAGCTGACCATTACACAAGCAAGGACTAAATGGTGGGAGAGCCTGAGAATACATGGGGTGGAACAACATATGTGTAGGGCCCCTAACCCTCGGGAGAGGGCAACGTGTGGAAGTGTGTCATGGTTGCGATAACAAGTGGACAATGGATGGTATGCGTGCATGTTGAACACAGGTGGGGTGGAGGAACTATGGGTATGAAATTATGGAGCCTGGCGTGCCAGGATTGGATGGGCTGGTTCTAATTGGACTGCCCCATGCAGGTCAGAAAGTTCGTTATAAGTATATATGCATACACACATGCAGACATCAATATGTAGAAGTACATTCTCTGTAACACATTCATTCCATTTGCAGACGTAAATAACATGAATGTGCCCTTACAAACCTCGACGGTAGATAGAATAATAGGTTGTGCATAAGAGGGAAGGGATGAAACTGCTAAAATGCAGAAGTGGGTACAATGTCCGAAGTCAGTGCTGTGCTGAAAAAAATCAAATGTGAGGACTTTCCCACACATGGAATCATTCCTATGATCTGCCTGCTATGGCAACGCCAATTACTAAACCAGTCTATTTGTAAAAGAAATACGCCAAACACCAACATAAGTAGGCTCTCATGTGTAACGTGTGCGTTACCACATAGTCATACTTATTAATATATTGTAGTATCATGTTAACGGGAGTAAGGATGTATAGGGTTGCCACCTTTTCAAATGCCCAAAGTGGGACATCTTTTGTACAAACATCAGATTTTGTAGGCTGAAACATACTCATGGCCATCACAAAGGACAGAACTTCACTTTTTTGCCTAAATAAAAGCTTATTCTTGTAGCATTTTAGTTGCTTCTTCTGTTTCTTATAACATTTAGGTGTTTCATATACAGAATAACCGTTTTATGCAACTATTACATAAAATATAGGAAATACTTTTGTCCTAAAATCTCAGGACATTTGCCATTTTACAATTTATTTGCAGGACACAACTGCCCAAAGAGGGACTGTCCCTCGCAAAGTGGGACAGGTGGTAACCCTAAGGATGTGATCAAGTATAGAGTCTAATCTTGACAGAAACACAAGCGTGTCCCATGTGGGACAACCCAAAAATTGCAAATAGTATTCTTTTGGTCGCTTATGTCACCAATGTTTGTGGACTAAAAGTTTGGGAGTTCTGACGATACATGGAGTGAGTCAACCGATGGGATGGGTCTATAGGAGTAGGGAGTGGCCAATGTGTAGTGGTGTGGATACACCGCAAATCCAACTGGAGAATGGATAACTGCAGTGTTAGGGAGGCATTGTGGTGTGTGTTCGGGGAACCAGAAGCCATGGGCATATGGGTATATATGCAAATAAAGCAGCACAGCAATAGTGTATTGTTTAGAGCAACCATCTAACAAACAGACATTCCCGTACTGAATCCCACTACATTACATACCATTTACCATTGGTAATCTGTACATGAACATATTGCGACATCTGTCCGCTGTATAACCTGCAAAATAACAATTCAATGTTAACTGGAGCGAAGTGTCAGTGTCATAATGAATAAGGCACTAGTAAGCAAGTTTAAACATATATAAACACCAGTAAGCATGTGTAAGTGTGTTTGCGCGGGGTATGCATTGCTTTACAGACACACACACACACACACACACATATATATATATATATATATATATATATATATATATACACATATATATATATCTATATATATATATATATATATATATATATATATATATATACAGCAATATATAAATATATACATGTATGCATACATATACAGATATATCTGTATATAGTAATGTATATATATATATATATATATATATATATATGTGTGTGTGTGTGTGTGTGTGTGTGTGTGTGTGTGTGTGTGACTGTAAATATACACATGTATATAACTAGGATATGATACAGCAGTTACGAGTTACATATGTTTACAGGCCGTGCATATGGGGGTGAGGGGTCCAATAAACAAATGTGTAACACGTAGCATTAACCTGCCCAGCTAGGCTGGCGAGACATTCAGACACACAATATAAGTAAACACACCACTGCTTCCCAGACCACCAACAGGAGACTACCAGTGGGAGAGACCTGCCAGGTCTAATCTTGAAACATAGACATTGATGTCCCTTGTGGGACACCCAAAGATTAATGATCATCGGAGGCAGTCCCGGTAATGATTCAACAAAACAGGCTGTAGATGTACTCGGACCAGTAGGTTGTGCAACCCTAGTAACCCACGGGTCGACACAATGTAAGACATGTGTCCCAACACGGGGAGAGTGGGCAGTGTATAGTGGTGTGTTTATACCCCACCTGCACCCACAGTAAGGATGAGTGCTGTAGAGGAGTGGCAGGTGGGGGGAACTATGGGTATGCAATCATGGACCTAGGCATGCAGGTGTTGGCTGGCATAGTCGTAATAGGACCGCTCTGGGGATGTAAGTAATATTCTGAAATGGGCATAGCTGACGCCCATACCTCTTAACCCCTAAGAGCAAATCCACTGGACAGGACATAAACCATTGGGGGGACAAATACGGACCATACGTCTGAACTGTCCCTGATTTCCAGGGATGTCCCTGATTTCGACTCAATTTCTAAGTCTGTCCCACTTAATCCCTCTTAAAACCAGTGACTTTCGGAGGAAAGGTGCTGAATTACACGTAATGAATAATGACAACAATTAAGAGTTATAAACATCATTTACCTCAGAAAATGTGTATGAATTCATATGCTCTGAGTTTGTCAATGTGTCAGGTTAATAGCACCGATAATTTGAATGTGTCCCTGATGTTGTTATGACGTGTCCCTGATTCAGTTGGTATTTTTCCCCAGTTGTATGAGAGGTCTGATATGGACAGAAAGCACCTATTCCAGTGGCAACCTTAGAAAGATGATAGAATATTAGGTATGGAGTAGCATGACTCCGCTGAAGGATGTACTTGTTTGTACTGAAGAGTGTCAGTTCCCATGTATTAGCCAGACAGGTGCAGATTGTAAGAGGAACACACCAATAATATGAATCAAACTGTGGACAGGCCGCGGATTCCGTACAGTTGAACATCATGCTTCCTCCTAATAAGCAGCCATTCCTGATACTGTAGGCATGTAATCCGATGTAATAGGCATCACAAGGTAATATCATAATCCTCACTCCCACCTAGGGGTGTGAGTGTCAGATGCAAACACAACTGTTGCTGTACACCATTAAACTACACCCTCATGGTTGGATATGACCTAACTGTACCTGCCCTGGATATGTACATCCCACACTCATACAACATAAATGACATTACCATAGCTTTCATTATCCTTTCTACATACAGGTGGCTACAGTCATTACACACATGCACATGGCAGATAGCATGCTAACAGTACATAAGGTTCGATATCCATGTTAACAGAGGTAATATTTCCTGTCTACTGGTCACCCATGACACCTATCATATCATACAACACCCCGTGTGGCATGTATGTCTTTAAACATGTTCATCTAATGCAGTGCCTACAAACATACTCAAATAACAGGACCATAGGACCTACACATGGCCTTTATTGACTGATTCAGGGAAATCCATCTCTGCTCTGTATGTTCCTGAGTAGACACAGGTGATATGTTCATGACATGTACAGCCATGTGTGGCCACAGCTCCTACATATACCCCATGCCAACAATTGCAAGCCATGTATGCTGTGTGCTGTCTGGACATTAACCTTAGTACCACAATAGCCAGTACATGATGCGTGAGATGTTTACAAGCCACAGACCTCGCACATGCTTGAATGTGTGTACTGCCTAGATCTAACAGAGCACATTGCTGGCACTCTTCCTGTAAACATGAGGTATGTGTGGCAAATACGATGTGCTCACTGTTGACCATTACAGTGCCCTGGCTCCACCATGGCACTGTCAAGTAACAGTTTGTAGGAGCATGACATGGAATAATGCTGTGTGTGTCTTGCTGATATGTGCTGTTGCAATATATGTACACTTGGCTACTCGTGAAGGTAGTGGTGTCCTACCAGTACATGAAGACAACATCCATTATAGTGTAATAATCAGCTATGTTTCACACATGGCATGGGGAAGGTGTGAAATGTATCCTCTTGACCTGCTAGTGCACTTACTGATGTAGACCGCATATGTGTACATGTATTGATGTTCATGTAGATTCCATGTGTGTGCAGTGTCTGATGTCCGAAGGTGACTGTTGTCTTAGTACATCATGCTGTTGCAATACAGCCTCAACATTGCCAACTGTATATGGTGATATGCTCTAAGTACAGTAAGCCGTATATGAGGTATGGACAGATGTTTGGACATAGCTACTAAGTGGTGGGGCTTCTTTGCAGATGAATGATTACTAAGGACAGCTCACTGGTGTGTTACAACCAGTCCTACAATAACCTCCGTAACTGCTAAGGTCAGGTTTTGTTAACTGAAGTAGAAGACGAACAATGTAGAATGCTGTAAGGGTGACACCAAAGGCAAAACTCATGACACCTGTAACAGTAATACCTCCCCTGTGCATATATTGTGCATATATCAGCACAGTTGGCAAAGGAAAGAGTCAGTAAGTTTTGTACCGGATGCGATAGGGCTGTACTTCTGTAGTACCTATCATGAGATAGGCAGTGTTTGGTTCACAGTACTGGCACGTGTGGGTGTGTGTGTCCATATATGTCACGTATGGTTGGGAATGCATCCCACATGTTATCACTCTCCTGAACATTGTTGATGACACCAGGACAGAGTGAAGTGTAGAAAGAAAGGCATAGGCAGGTGGTTAAGCCTCACACATGTAAAGTGGCTGCATGTGTGTGACATAGGTGTATATCTTTGTGAATGCCACAGTATGTGTGTATGTGTGTGTGTGTGTATGTGTGTGTGTGTGTGTGTGTGTGTGTGTGTGTGTGTGTGTGTGTGTGTGTGTGTGTGTCAGAGTGTGTGTTACTGTGTCTGTGAATCCCTGAGTGTGTGGGTGTGTCTGTGTTTGCATGCTGTCATGGCAGTGGGTATTACTGCTTCCCAATGAGAAGCCACTATTTCCACTGGCCTTTACCCTTGTCATCCGGCATACCACTCTTTTACCTCCTCCGCACTCCAGGTAACTAACTATACCTGTGATGTCACCCCCTATGGATGTCACGGCTCTGAACACAGTAGCTTACTACACAGTTATCATGCTCATGGATCATTAGAACAGTAAACATAATTGAAACATGGGAGAATATAACTGTGATGTGGAAGCTACAGAGTGCATGCAGATGTTGTCATACTGACCAGTGGGTAGTCAACATGTACATATGGGACACTAACCGCAAACACCGACATCCCTCTGCACATGCAACTACACCTGAAAGAGGAAGGCAGAACGTCAAGATCAACATGTGTTAGTGTTGTTACACATGATACATACTGTCAAATGCACAAAATTCATTCTAAATCTGTAATACATGGTATGTCAGCTGCCTGTCAATACTACTCAACAATATTAATCTACAATTATCTACCTAGTATGTTCACCCTGTGCATCAGGCTATATGAACATGTCCCTGCACTGATGGTGTGGATGACAGGGATGCGGCACAGGCATCATCATATGCACAGGGTGATAATGTTTGCTAGAGGCCTGGGCTGTGCCATTGGATGACATCATGTGTGTGTGTTATGGCCTGTGATATCATTGGGAGTGTGTGGATGTTATGCGTGTGTGTGTGTTGAGGTGCCCTACAATTGTTTCCAGTGTGTGTGTATGCATGCACACATGTCTGGCATGTAGCTGGTCTACACAGGGGTATTATTGGCAGCTGTAGTCTGTACAAGGCAGGTGTCACAGTTCACGGTGTCTGGCCACGGCTACATGACCTGCACCTGCCAGGGGTTGCACGGGCACTACCAGGCAGAGGTCCAGATTGGGTACTGTCTGATGACACATGTCCACTGGAACCGTGCCCCTGTTGGGACCGCTCAGGACCACTTGTACGTGGCTTGCTGTGTCCTGGTGTGGACTGCACAGCACCAGCTGCACTGCTGCTGCTACCGCCACTATGATAGTCGGCATGTGCAATAGCATGTTTACGTAGACCTTCAACAGGTGATGTAGCTGAACTACATCCACGTGCCTGACACCTTACTCCCACCAGATGTTCCAGCACATACATTCCATGCTCGAGGAATAACATGCCATGGTCAAGGACTCCCACCATGTCACCCAATCGTCTATCCATAACATTTGCAAGATGATGGTGAGCATTTGCAACTGCCTGGATGTTGTCAGTTAATGAACGGACCTCTGAAGCCTCAGACCTTCTCTGTTGTGCCATTCAGCATGTGCCTGTGTCTCCATTACAGCCTGAAACATGCGTCTGGTGACTCCAGCTGATGTGCTTTGTCTCGCAGGGGCATGCTAGCCAGTGGTCCTCCTATGAGCAGCACTGGGCACATGCCTGTGTGGGACATCACCAGTCTGTTGACTGTGATCATGGTGTGCAGGCACACCTTCCATAGTCTCCACACTTCCCTGTTCCATGCTACCACATGCCAACGGTCCTTCCTCTATGGCCAGTGGTGATGGGGTATGTGCAGGCAGGGGAACTGTGTGCGAGGATGAGGGGGAGACAGGTGGAATGGCAAGCTATGGCACAGATTCAGCCCCTGACAACCCTGCCTGTGTCTCAATCATACTATCATCATCACTGCTAGAGTCTGTGCAGACACTAACATTAGGTGGACCACAGGAGGGTAATGCACCTACATCAACACCTGTGAAGGGAAGACAAGAACTGTACATTACAAGTTATACCAGACAGACACAGAAACACACAGACAGAGACACACAGAGGCAGACAGACAGAGTCACACAGACAGAGACAGACAGACACACACACACAGACAGAGAAAGACACACACAGACAGAGACAGACACACACACAGAAAGAGACAGACAGAGACAAACACACATAGACAGAGACAGACACACACAGACAGAGACAGACAGAGAAAGACAGAGGCAGACACACACAGACACATACAGACACACACAAACAGAGACAGACACAGACAGACACAGACAGACACAGATAGAGACAGACACACACAAACACACACAGGCAGAGACAGACAGAGACAGACGCACACAGACACACAGACACACATGCTACTTGCAGGTGATATGGCAGATGCCATTCAGCTTAGACAATTATAGTTTCAGCTTAGACAATTATAGTGGTAGTTATCATACATCCCTGAGTTGCTCACAACAGCATGCATGTGTTATAGCAGATGGCATGCACCTTACATAATTATAGTGGTGGTTAGCATACATACCTGTATTGCACCATTTGTGTTTGTAGCCTATGCCCCATATGCCCCATACCTGCAACACAGTGCATGCACTTTGCACCATTGCACCGCACTTCCATGGTGTTTGCAACATACACCACATTTTAACAGACCATCACTGACCTTTGTACATCTGCCACTGATGCTTTGTGTTGGCCACCGCCCCTATGTGTGAGGAAATGAGCAGTAGGGTATGTCAACTGCATACTATGTTTGCCTGAGCCCTAGCTTGCATATCTCCCCCAAAGCAGAGCATGTTTGTTCAACATTATTCCGCCTACCCCTGAGCTGAGTCTAGACATTGTGCATGTAGCTGTACACACATGTTTGACATGGCTGTCCCTACTTTGCAATGGTACCACAGACCAGCACAGGTCTATAGTATACCGGCCTGCTGTGTGGTGTATGACCTTGCCAATCACATGTAGTATGACATGTAGTCTGCTGACGTGTTGAATGACATGCATACATGTGTAACACAATGGTGTCATTTCCAATCTACAGTACGATAATGGTGCCCCAATGCAGGGACATATTATCCTAACATGGGCCTTCAGCTGATGCAGTGTTGTCTGTCTACCCAACAAATATGCAGGGACATACTGCACATTGAGCTGATGTGCATAGCCATTGCAGGGCATCATGTGGCATCACAATTGTTATACAGTGTGAGCTACTGAAACAGTTCATAGCCATGACTATGTTCACATACAATACATATCTAATGTGAAATGTGACCCACGTCACTGAGGTGTATACACACTAAGCCCTAATGTGGAATGTGTGACACAAGTCACAGAATGGTATATGGATGACACCCTTGCACATCTGCAACCATATTACTGATGCCTGGCAACTATGCCCACACATGGCTAACTTAGCAGTACTCTATGTCTCACATGCTATCTGTGTAACTCACACACATGAGAAGCAGGCATGACAGTGATGTCTGACACCAGCAAGGTGAATGTACTGTATCTGTGGCTTGATGTGGTTGTATGTGTATGTTGTGCAACACATGTATGTATTTGGATACTGTATAGGTGAATGCTTCCATGTCGTGACACACTCAAAATGATCAAGACATGTTATGTGGTGGTTTCATGTTATGCCTACACAAGCTGTGCACAGGCCTGTATGATGTTTAGTGTTTCACATCTACAATATCACCATTACACAACGGCCATAGTTGTATTGTGTCAAGCCAATTTACAACAGGGTGTACACTCATGTACATCACTTCTACTGCATGTGTTGCTTCATGTCTCTGGCCATCCTCCATGGCCATGTGTACACATGTACTGTCCAATGGTTGTGATGGCCATGTTATTTCACATGTCAGTGTTATCCCATATGACATACACCCATAGATGTCATATGCTTCACTGAGGACAGGGTTATGCAGGCAAAGGGTGGTATGTATGGGATGTGAGATATGTTTTGCAGGATAGCTGAGCAGTGTTGCAGTCAGTCCACTACATGTCTTGGACATGTCAGGTAGCACATGACATTGTGTGACATTCATAGAAATGATATACTCCACAAGGGTGTATCCTGTGGGCTGGTCATACTCCAGCTCCAACACATTTAGAGTGTGTGCACACATATGCTCTCTGTACAGTACTGTTCATATTCCCAACATGTGTAATGCTGATATGTACTACCTGTCCCTAAAGTGGAACACACCTCCACCATTGTATTCACTGTTGTCCACACATCTGGCAATGACAGTTTGGAAGGTTTAGCATAGGTGTTTCATATAGTCCTCAATTGTTTCACATAGGTAAACACTGTGATGCATTGCAGGTCTGAAAAGTATACATTAACAGGACCATCATACATTATGCCTACGTGTGTTATGGCAGACAACATGCAATTAGTATGCTCTGTGCATTATCAAGCCTCATAAATAATAACAATCTCACCTGACACAGGCTGCTGTCACTGCAAAACACCAGAGGTACCTAAACAGGAGTGTCACAGCAGTAAGATCATTATCCACACCTGTGTGATAGCTACAGGGTACAATGTCCATGTTAGCACATAAGCCAGTACAATACACTATACTATGGAGTATGCACATCTATGCATACATAGAGTAGCAGACTATGGTATGTGGCATGTGTGTATACATGCCTTGCATATGACGTTACATTACATATTGTACAGTAACTCATGTAACTATGTGAATTATAGTTGTGTTTTAAGTGCAGTAGTGACTTACCAGGCAACTCCAGCTTCGGTGGTTGAGAGACACCCACCTCCACAATACCAGCTAAAGCTTATAGATGGAGGTCTGCAGGTGTCCCCAGGTTGGCCAGTAGCTCCTTGGTACATGTGAGTGTGGGCTGGGTGAGTGGCCCCCCCACCTGTTGCACCTTGTTTCCTGGCAATTGCATTAACACGCTGTTTCGCCCATCTTATGAGGTCAGTGCAGTGTTGGCGCACCTGCTGATAGGTGCGATTGTGACTGCCAACATCATTTACCCTCCTGCTGCTGTGAATCCTGTGGCAGATGGCTGAAGAGCATTGTGTAGTTGTTGAGGAGGTATGGGATGAGGACCCCATCCTCCAAGCAGCTGTACACCAGCAGTCTGCTACGTAGCATACCTGGAAGACATAATGATGGAGACAGGTCACAGTAACTCACAGAGGTGTACAGTAGTACAGCTGAACATACATGTGTATCACAGTTATTAAGATTACAAATACGTCTTTGCAATTCTACATGACACTAACACCACTGACATGTATAAGTCACACACATTTGACACTTACTGGTGATGTGATGTTATTGCCATATATGTATGTGTCATGTGATGACATTGATCATACACCATGTGGATGTTGGCTTGATGTGGGCATGTCTGTTTGCCTGTACTGGTGTCTTTAAGTATCAGCACATACCTGGATGTGTTCACATTAATGCAATCAACCTTAATGCTGTATATATATATATCACATATGTAGTCATACATAGCTGTTAGAGACATGACCTGTGACCCTGCAGACTTGCAAGCATGTATGTATTTTGCCATATACAGCTACATGGCACTGTACAGCTGTGTAGCATCCTGCCATGTATTGCCTGTGTTGCACAGGTGTGACACATGGGACAATAGCTAGCCTGATGATATTTGCAGGGATGGATATCAACTATAGCATGTATGGTTATAGTGATCTAGTAGGCTATATGCCCTGGGCCTTTTATGAGCCTAGGCAGACAGGTTACCTAGCTGTAGGCAACAAACAGGTAAGTTTCAGTGGCCAGTTCAAGCAGTGCTACAGAACTGATCTACAGGGTTAATGATATATCTGGCATGCGGTCATCACACCATGTCACAGAGAGGGGCAATGTGCAGCTTCGCTGGACAGGGATGCATAGTATGGCAAGAGTATGTTAAGTGTATGGGACAGAGATCTGTCAGGCATGTTGTGATCCTTGTACTAGAAAGGTGGATGTCCATGAAGTATGTGTTTATTTGGGATCAAGATGTGTTAAGTGTAGCATGTCCAACACCTCTGGGTTGTACATGGCTTTATTCGGCGTAGGCTGCATGTTACATAGTGCAGCTAGAGATTGGGAAGGGCAGTGTAGGCCATCTACACATGGACAATAACCCTTAAAGAAAATATGTGATCTATTATGGGTCACATGAGTGTTGAGTATGGCTTAGCAATTATCTCTATATTCCTGGATGCACCCTGTCATGATAAGGGGTGCCACATATGACTACCTGTGTGGTGTGGTGAAGTAACTATCAAAGGAAAGTACTATCCAGCTGCAACCCATACACACAGTTGCCATTATGTTGACCGCAGACTAGGTGGTAGTTAATGGGTACAGGGTTTGTAACATAGGGGATGACAATGCAATACTTAGCTGTCAGATTGTGGCCATACATCACACACCACACATCTGACACACTAAGGCCATTCTGTATGTTGAACGCAGCACACATTGAGTCGACTATTGAACCTAGTTCATAGTCATTTGTAAACATCAATAGGCTGATGCCTTCTGTGTTAGTCTGTGTGGTATAGATAGCAAAGAGGGGGAGTACCAGGAATGACCCCTGTATTACTGTGGCTGGCACTGGTTTGATGTGAGTGTATTAGTCAGACACCTTCTGTAGTGTTGGTTCTGCCAGCAGTCCAGTTGCCAGCCACTCCTGTGACATAGGAATATACACCTAGTTTATTGAGTGCAGCTGGAACACAGTATGGGTGATGGTGTCCTACGTCCTGGCAAGGTCATGATATGGAGTGTGAATCAACCCTACTGTCATCTTCATCTGTACTGAGTACATCAAATGCATTGATCACGGTTCATGGCCATACAGACCAGACTTGGCAGGGTAGTTGTGCACTATGTCCCATTATCAATGGTGTCTCCCCCTTTGTGGGGTGTGATAACTGTTGCTGTGCACCATTCGGTGTGTACACAGCCTGACATGCAGCTATGATTGAACATGATGTGCATGTGGTTAGCTGACTGTTCTTACATTTGTGTAGGATACACCCTGGGATGTTGACAGGTCCTATGAAAGCTGTATGTATGGCTTTAGAGAGTGCAGCTTGTACTTGCATAGTCATTAGTACAGGGGCCCTGTAGTGTACATGGATATATTACTATTTGTACCTGTTGTGGGGAGAGGTGGGAGTGGGTTTGGGTTCTCCAAGACCCTATCTGGATGAGTGGGTGCTATTTCTGTAGGTGCAGTACTTCCCATGCCATAGTGCTGTGCAGCATGGCAGGTCTTGTTGTTGCCATTATGATTAATAACACAGCTATGGCATGCTCTGTGCTTGGCCTCATAATATGTGGCTGATTAGTTTCACAGTAGCTTTGTGTGGTTATATATGGTGTATCTACATCTTACTGAGGCTGACCAGGGATCACCTACACTTATGTGTGTTCACTCTTACAACAGTTACTACCTTCTGTGGTACAGTTTAAAGCATGGTACCAACAGTTTGTCTTCTTGTTTGTGTTGGGTTGAATCCTGGTTCTGTTTCAATGTCACAATCACTGCACATATGTGACTGCTTAAGGTTCATTTGTGTAGGATTCAGCATTTGCACATGCACTGTCCATCTGCATGGGTGCCATGACAGTCACCACTCTGCTCTTAGGAAACATAACATTGGCATTGGAGACTATGTGTAGCATACTGTTAGCCCTGTTGACCTGTTTGTGTGACTACTGTGATCCAGGTCAGTGGGGTCGATGGAATCCAACATGCATTGAGCTCAGGTGTTGGTACATGAGAAGTCTTCCCAGTTCATAATGGAATAGTTGAGAGTAGCCATTATTATGGTTCTGTCTCAGACCTAATCTTCCCCATTACATCACATTATGGCAGTTGGGAAGTCCGCAGCCTGGTGGGTGAACTGTCTCAAGATGCAGTTTGAATTCCACTTTGGCACAAAGGTAGTTGCTCAGCATAATGCATCTGAAGTTATGCAAGTGCAACTTGCATGGGAGTGTACATATCCTTCAGGAATATGGACACACCTGTGGCCCGTGTGTTCCAATAAAGGATAATGGGCAAGAGGTGAGGTATGTGTTATAACATGGTCATGCAGGTGTGCTCTCCGGAGCATTGAAACATGTCTTAGCCACTGCACAGATATGTTCTCCATGTTAGGGATTGACATGTGTGTCCGTATAGTGTTTCTGACATGTATCATTGTGTAGCGAGACCCGCAGTTTATTGCTTGGCTGTCCCTGTAACAGCAGTGGACCTTCACTTGAACTGTGCATGATGAAGGCACTATAGGGGAAGCATGAGCCCTAGGCAGTATTCAGATTCCCAGGGGTGACAGGTGCAGGCCCTGTCTGGCAAAGCATCATGGTCTGTCAACCATGTTATGCCAGGACAACAGATACTGGATACCCTTTGACTTGCACCACTACACTAGACAATTGTGGAATACAATCTTTTTGTCCCTGTACTGCAGTATCATTCTGGCCAATGGCAGAATGCTACCCAGGCCTTGGGACATACCTGCATGGGCTACAAGACCTGACATTTCCTACATGTGTTTCCATGCAGTCCAGGCTACTGCATCACAGGTCCTGCACAACAACATGGAATATGCCAGAGCTATGTGCATAGTTCAAAAGGTGGTCTGAGTGTATGGGTATGTGGTTAATCATGGCAGACAGGCAGCTGACAGTATGTATGCCCTCATATAGGTTGGTATGTAACATAGTGCTAGAGTTTGCATTTACAAATGAGTACTGTTGGGCATGTTTCTGGTCACGTGTTCTGAGGTGTGGCACAATTATGCAAACTATGTCATACAGTTTGTGTATTTTGGTGTCTGTCTCTTCCTGCTTGGGGGGATTACTTGTTTGGCCAGATACTTATACGCGTCTGTGAATGTGTGTGATTTCTGGTAGTCTGTGTGGGTATCCTTACTGTGTTCTGTTAAGGGTATGTGTTGGTTGTGTTGATGAGCTTTATGTGTTAACCCACACCTCATGATTGTCCGGTGCAGTCATGGCTGTAGACTGGGCTGCCTTCCAGCTTACCCCTGTAGCTGCATCCCAAACAATATGTGAGACATGCTGTTAGGTGGGTTTGGCAGTGTACATGGCATAGAGATTACATTCCCCCAGGATGGCCACATACACAAAGCTGACATAAGTAAACACCAGTAGCTGACTAGTGGACATGACTGTATGAGCATTCAGGACTACAAATACCATGTACTGTATTTAATTTACGTAGTGCTTATGAAGATGTTTTAGACAGTAATGCTCACATGTAAATATTTGTGTTATGGACGTGACAACGCTGGCTATTATGGAAACATTGTAGCTACCTTTAGCAGCAACCCTCCTCTGAGGAGCACATCACATCCTGTTAGTTGATTACAGATGATGCAAGCGTCTACAGGTCTGTGTCCTTCTCTGGGTATATACTCACATATCCACCAGGACCATGAGCTCTGTTGGGCACAGACACCCACTCTCAAAGCAGAGTCATGTATCAATAGACTTTGCTGCCACTATCAACATGCACAGGATATAATCAGATAGTGTGAGCCATCACTTATGAAGCAGCTATTACACATGGGCAGCTGTCTCCTACTTCTTGCACTCCTACTGCAGATGTTACATTGGAGTTAAAGATGATATGCAACCTGTTTCATTACCAGTGCTATGCACTACCTTACGTACAGTATGTGCAATCGGCTGTTAGGTTGGCAATGACAGGTTAGGCTACACAAACCTGGTAGTTCAACCAGTGTGTCTGTACTCTCAATATCCACTTTATGTAGGTGTGCACATAGCCATTTGGCAAAGCCCTGTAACAAGGGTCACTACACATTTGCATAACATGTACACATGCACAGCTGTTATTGCTAGCAAACAATCCTAGAGAGGTCCAGCCCTGTAACAAGGGTCACTATACATTTGAATAACATTTACACATGCACAGCTGTTATTGCTTGCAAACGATACTAGAGAGGCGGATATTACATGTATGTGCATGGATAGTTACCAGGCTCTTCCAATTATCTTTGCTATCATGCTGCTAAACTGTCAGATGAATACAAATGATATGTATCCTGTCATTGAGTATTGTAATTGCCAATAGACATAACTACTGTTTGCATAACATAACAGAACTGCTATGTAGAATAGAATACAGATCTGCCTAAAATACTGTACATTACAGTTATTGGCACAATATCCCACAATGCACACCATATTTGCACGGTAAGCCCACCTTTAACATGTTTATCTTACTTATACACCCATACATATGTCGATTGTTACAATATATCGACATATACTATCCCCTGTTATAGCACATACTTGTTGGACCAATCCTGACACTGACAGTGGCTGGAAGCGAATTGGTGGTTTCCAAGCCCATATCATCCCTTGTGGTGTATGCGGAGTTTGCTGTGTGACCTACAGCAGTACACACATAGAATATTACAAGCATTACTACTGCTCAACAATACATCACTACAAGATAGCTATTTCCACTATATGCATTGATTACACTGTAATTCTTAAAGTACAGGTACTACATACACAGACATACTACATGTTATACATACCTTCTTAGTAATCGGAGGTGTTATTGACTAGTATAATACTTGTTTTCAGTTATTCTTTCAGTGTTTTGTACTGTCCTACAGGTAGATACAGATGATTTGAATGTGTGACAAGGCAGCCCTTTATAGTTACAGATCAGTAACATGTGCTATCCCGATGACCAATTGGTGTTCCTAAGTAGCTAATTACATGCACATCAGCTGCACTGCTACTGCCTTAGCCAATACCATGGCTACAGTGAAGTATAACTGAGTACTCCGCTTGGGCATTGTCCCTTTGCCTTATTTGTGAGGAAGACAATGTGGAAGTGTTGTTTAGAATCTATTGCAACAGCTGTATGGAGATGAACAGTAATACATTGTGTGTAATGCCTAGAGGATTTGGTCTAAATGTAAGTACTGCTGTTATATTTCAGAACATTGCTACTTGTGCAGGGTTTGTCTGTACCTAATGCATTTGTATATGTTTCAGTCTGGCCAGGTTGTTTGATCAGCTCAAGGCTGCATAGCTATGCATATAATGTTAGGGGGGTTACAGTGTGCTTACCAGACATATTTAGTTTGGTGTTACTGTGTATCATACTGTGCTGATAATCACTACTCGGTAACACTTCCTGGTGTATGAACCTTTCAACCCTCTGAAACGGGATTAGTTCATACAAACCCTGTTACATCAGCAGCTGTAGAATTGTATAATGGCAACTATTTCACATAGGGCAATGTTAGTGTGTCTGTGTCCAGGTATGTTAAGCTTTCAGCAGATGTTGTACAGTAGTCGAATAATTGGTTATGGTATGACAGTATGTATTGATGTAATTATTTTGGTTGTGGGGTAGATGTTGGTGGGTGTACATAGCACATGCAGGTGTCTAGAAACCCCTTTTATACAAAGTCTATATGTGTGTGGGTGTTATTTCCCTATGTGAACATCTATCCTTTAGTGGACTAATACTATGGTAATTGCAGGCTGATTCATTAAGGCACTATTAAATGCTTCCTGTATAGCATGCAGGTACTGTTAGTCCTTGAATCCTTTT
>NC_056725.1:1830968900-1830978900 GCF_019279795.1 Protopterus annectens
CTCACTGACACACTTCAAGGGAAACCTTGTTGTGGGAATGGGTAACAGACTATACACCCCTGGGATCCTGTGTCCCAGAAGCATACAGGCAGGTGGTGGGAGAGCCTGTCCAGTTTGATAGCTGTGAGACCTGTTGTGGGAATTGAATGGTGTTGAATTGTCACATTAACATGCCCTCTTTAGATCACTAAGTGCCCCTATCACCCTCCACATCCCCAGTCTTCAACTGCTTCCAACAACTCTGCCTGGAATTGCTTCATTGGCTATATTTGACAGAGGCTCAGTTACTTCATCAATGGTGCAGGGAAAGTCAACACACTGTAGCTATGCTTCTAATTGCCCTTAGGCAGATAGGTAGTAGGCAATCTGTGAACCTCTAATGTGCAGGCCATCACAGCCATAATATGTGAATAAACAGATCTTCAGATCACAATATACAGTGAGAAATCACCATGTAGTCAGGAAACAGTTAAGTACAGCAAGAACATACTGAACACTGATAATTAGTCACTCCAAAAGCCTATCTTGGAAGCTAGAAGACTAGTATAAGTTTAAGGCTTTCTATTGCTTACCAGTAGGTTACCTACACTGGAGATGAAAAACAAGCACAGATGGGGAACATGCATGCAATGATACCATATCGGCCTATGTGTCAGCCTTAGGCTTTGGAATACTGGCCAAGGCTATTGGTGCCCCCATGGTGCCTTATTTAGGAGAGTCTCAAAGGTGAATACCAGCTCAGTAAACAGCACAATAGCAGATTCAATGAGGGTTATGCTACTCAACACCAGGGGTTGTGATCACAACATGCATGCACTCACAACACTCCTCAGGATGGACAACATCAACATCTGTGCAGTAACTGACATCTGTCTTAAGGATCCTGAGAGCACACCAGCACTACCAGACTACAACCCATACCACACATTTCAGCCACAGAACATGGACTGACAGACATCAGGGATACCTACACCTCCAGGTTAGTGGGGCAACATGATACCTCTGAGATCATCCATGTGCAGCTAACATCAGCTACAACTGCAATGTAAACTGTGGCCTGCTACGGATCACCCTCCATGACCCTGGACCTCCACTCCACCAACCTGGAGACAGTGAAGAACATGGCAGTCCTAATGCACACCCTAGCATTGCTCAATGTCAACTACCATACCATTAACTGGGAGACTTACTCTGGTACTCACTTCCAGGCCCAGCGCTTACTGGAATTTATCACCTCATATGCTCTGTATCAGGTGGTAACCTCCCTAACATGGGGTGGAAACTACTAGAAGTGGTCATCACCAACATGGGCAACAGGTGCACCACAGCGGAGGTTAACTGGTCACTGGTTAGATCTGACCATGAACTATTCACTGTTTCCACACCTAAGCATCTCCCCCACCCACGAATACCACAGTGTATACCTTTCCTACAGCTAAATTTACACTACTAGTGACAAGGCCACACAGCCCCCATGCTAAGGGGAAACTGCTCAAGATACAGACAGATTTACAAAAACAGTCTATAAGCACCTACACGGATGTATGGATTGTGCCATCACTGGTAAACCAAGACTCACTCCTCCTAGACAAGGACACCGGTCTGGTGGACCTCTGCAATAAACAGGCTATACAGCAGAAGTAGGACAGTGTTCCAGACACACAGCAAATCCCACGAAGGGCATACATTCGTGACCACTATTAGTATGATAGGTAGGTCCCTCATGACATCATCCAAGGCTAACATCAGCAGGAGAATATGCAAGGATTCGGAAGATAACCACAAAGCCTTCTTTGACTATGTCAAGGATCTACGTGGTGACACACAGATTTGCACTGTGCCGGTGAAATATAGCACAAATTATGCTGACTCTACTGATATCACCAACAGCCTTGCAGATACATTCAGTGCATACTTCACCCCATAAAGAGCCCACAACACTACTCAAAAGGTACAGTATCCCACACATCAGAGACACACAGGTGGAAATGGTCCTCTCTAACACCAGAAGACATCGTGAATGGAGGCAGATGTTGTCCCTGACTGCATCTTGCAAACTGTACAAGACAACCTGCCCCCCACCTAATTAAGCTTTCCTACCTCAGCCTCTCCACAGGCTACATGCTTATACAATGGCACGTGGCAACTGTTATTACACTCCATCAAGGTGGAATCACAACTGACCAAGGTAACTACTACCCCATAAACCTGACTAGCCTGGTCTGCAATGGTATGGTTCACATCCTCATGGCACTCATTAACAAAGACATTGGTAACCTCCGAACATGTGACCCAACCCAGGTCAGCTTGGTTGAGTGCAGTTCATGCCTACTGAACCTGTTTGATGTCTTACATACAGTCATCAAGACATTAGATGATGGGGGAGGTGGTTCACACATACTACCTGGACCTCACCAAGGCTTTTGACACCATGCCCCACTCAGGTTTTATTGATAAACACACCAGCCTGTACATACACCCATACATCACAGGTTGAGTTGCCAACGGGCTTACACACAGAACCCACATGGTACGACTAGCAGTCTCCAGGTCCAACTCTTGACCAGTCATGACTGGTGTCCCACAGGACTCAGTCCTGGGAGCCCTACTGTTTGGCATATACGTCTCAGAGGTACAGGCAAACACAGGTGGACTATGGCAGACCATGTTTGGCAATGACTGCAAACTGGGAGCCATGATTGATAGTCCAGCTGTCACAGACATCCCTCAAGGGGCCTCACAGAGAACACCACAGGGTGCCAATGACATGGCCTCCAGACAAGTGCCACTAACTGCATGGTCATTCCATTGTGGAATTGGCACCCACATATTAACACATAAGTGGCAGCCACTCTAATACGGATGAGGTAATGGGGTATCTGGGGACTAAGGTAGATAGTGATCTCCCCTTTGACAATCATATCTCCACAATAGTTAGGACATCCTTCAATGTAGGCCAGCTGATTACTGAAGGATTCCCATCTAGACATACTGGGGTTATAGTGCCCCTTTCGTCATCACTCATCAGTCCCATCATAGGGTATAATTACCCATGTGGGATGTACCTCAGAAGACACTTCCAACAGCTGGGGGGTCCACAAATGTACCTCGCCAAGGGGAATACTGGCCTCCAACATATGGCCTATGCAGCCAGACTGAATAAACTCCTGCTTTACTCAGTGGCATCTTGTTTACCCAGAGATGATCTCCGCTGGCCAGCACAGCCATGTGGAACTCCGGCTTGATGGATATGCTCCTCCTATGGAAATCCATGTCATAGTGAGCCACACACTGTAGTGAGCTGAACCTTGCCACAACAATAACTGGAAGATGCTGGAGGGACAGCTTCCTGTCAGACACTCCCCATACTTTGGAACAACATCCCTAACTACATTATATAGAACCCCTCACTAACACACTGCAAGAGAAACCCTGAAGAGTGGATGGGGAACAGTAGATGCACCCCCAGGGATCCCGCCATTAGCTCTGCTCCACAGAGGGACAGTTAATGAATCAATGGGGTGGCAAAAGCTGACACATTTTGGCTGGGCTTACGAATGGCCTCTGGCAGTTAGCCAAGTACCTACCTATGAATCTATACATACAGTATCTGCATATGCTGATAGCTTACTTTACTGTTCAGGTGTTGACTTACCTTGTGCCAATAGCAGTTGTGTGTGTAATAGTTGTGGGCTGCCTATGTTGGATGCACACAGTAGACTGCCTATACATGACAATTTACAGGTAGTCGTGTGTGTGCCATCCATTTTTACTGTGTGTGCAGGTGGAGAAAGGTGTCAGTTCCTAGGTTCCTACACTGTCACTGTGTGTGATATATGTTCCCTCTTTGCCAAGGCATGGGCATACTGGGCATGCTTCCGTCTGTCTACTGGGGCTGGCTTAGGGTGTTCATGGTCTTAGTACCTCTGTGCCTGTCGGGCCCTTGGCAATGGTGGTGGGCTGTGAGGGCCTTCACCATTCTGTCCCTGCTGCAGCTGTTTCCGCAGGACCATATTGTGTTGCATGGCATGCACTATGAAGATGTGGGCACATGTGCCTGGAGAGTACTGCAAGGCTCCACCAGATATGTCCAAGCAATGGAACTGTGATTTCAGCATCCCAAACACACACTCTATGATGATTCTGGTTTGTGCATGTGCCTCATTATGGCATTCCTGCATGGGTGTGTGTGTGTGCATTTCTGATGGAAGTCATCATCCACGGTTCCAGTGCATAGCCAGCATCCCCCCACCAGGTGGCCATTTGGGATGTCCCCCCTGGAAAATAACTGATACAGCTGTGAGGCATGCCAGATGTGGGAGTCATGATAGCTTCCAGGGCTGCCAACACACACATCCATGATAATGCCCTGGGCATTGCACATGACCTGGCAGGTGATGGAGTGGTATCCCTTGTGGTTTATGTAGCGCCTACCCTGCTCACCTGATGGTGACTTGATGTGTATGTGCATGCAGTCTATCGCACCCAGTACCTCCGGATATTCTGCCACATGGTGGAAGAGACGCATATTACTGGCCAACTCCTCCTGTGCTCGGGGCAAGTATATGTGCTCATTGGCATGTGGTAACATGGCATCCAGGAACTGGTGTAGTACCCTGGATGCCGATGCCTGTGAGATCTCCATGATATCCCCAGTTTGTCTTTGAAAGGTACCTGTAGCTAGTATTCTCAGCCTTACACATACCTTCATATCCACTGGGATGGGTTCCCCTCTGTTTGTTCTGGCTCTGAGGTGTGGCCAGCACAGCTCCACAAGTTGCTGTTGGATGTCCCTGTCCACCCTGTAATGCTCTACTATCTCCAGATCATGAAACCTCTGATAGATTACCCTGGGTCTGAACACTTTCCTCCTCCTCTGGTGCCTGAGGTGGTCGTGTGCATCATCCTCCACACCACTTTCAGTCTCTAACACATGCTGGTGGATCAATGCTATGGCAGCCCCTAACATGACCATAATAAAAGCTCCCTGTCTGTATACACCACTGGTGCAGAGTGTATGGGAATACACAAATGTGTGTGAGGTGCTTTCACACTTTATAGTATTGTGCTATGGATGCTGCTGATGTCAGTGGGTGTGTATGTGCTATTCCGGCTGCAGCGTGTCTTAATTATGGATTTTGCAATGAGTACTGCAAGTGTGGGGCCTTTACTGTGGAGATCTACTTGCCTGCCTTGATTAATCTGTTGCTCTTTAATTCACTTTTAGACCTGGATCCTCTCCCATTATCAGGCATGCATCCACCTGCCGTCTTTCTTGTTTTGTACTTTTCCTACTCAGTTATGACAAAATGTGCCTTGTAGCTGTTACACTGCATATCGGCTTTGTTCTGCTTTGACACTTTACTGTTTTCCTTGCAGTGTAGCCCCTCCCCTTCCCTGTTCTGCAGGTAGCTGCTTGCAGCCTTGTTAGCTGTTGTCAATGGCCCACTGTAGGCTCCTAGGTGTTAATTAGTCATTTGTACTCCAATTTCATTGCTGCAGCATTTCCTTATTTCTTTCCTATATCCTTCCTGTTTTAGCTGCAGTGCGTGCCGTGCATACCCGTTCTCCGGGCTTACGCTCGTTTTCATCTCCGTTCACATGCATACTCGATTACCTCATGTACTCTCAGCTAAGCATAGCTATGGCAAATTCGCCACACCCCTATCCTGCAGCTTTGCCTAGCTAGGGGCAGACTGGTTTAGCAATGCTCCAATGTGCTTGCAGCAATGGCATCACACCCCTCTCTTGATGTCATCTTTATCTAAAGGGCGCATCTCAGTGTTATAATGCTACGCTGTGAGGTGCATCCTTACACTAGTGGGGGATCTGTGATTCACTATTACTCCTCTCATTTGCATGGCATTGCCTACTAATTCCTAGCTACTGCACATAACACTGTCACTGCCCCTTTGCAACCCTTGCGGCAAGTATGGTGTAGCATGCCTGCCATTGACTATTATGGGGAAATTGTGATATGTGTTTCATTGCGGTTTTATTCTATATTTTTATAGATTCCTTGCGATCCTCTTTGCGCACCGCTCCCCTGTGCTTCCACGTCGTGAAAGTGCGACTATATATATTAAATGTTAATTTTATATTTTGTACAAGTTTTTTTATGCCAATGGATATATATTTAGCCATTGGCATATATTAACAATATAATACATGTGTGTTGGTCAGCTGTCATGGCTCCGATTTTATGTTTGCAAAAATGTAAACCATTTTCTACGGTTTACATTTCTGCATGCTTACACTATGCCTGCACCACTTTCTGAATTGCTACATACCATAATTTGCATGCTACACTGCTGCACATGGGGTAATTAGCATACAAGGCTTGGGAGTTGTGCGGGCGTAGTGTATGCAGGTAGTGCATGTGGAAACAGATCGTACCTGAATCGCTCGGATGCCATATTTGGTGTTAGAACGCCGATGCTATGTCTGCACCTGGCGCAGGCTTCATGAATCCTGGAGACAGTCTTTTTTTTTCTTTGGGGCAAACCCCTCTCTGTATCCCACATGGGATTGCTCCCCCTCACTTCCCCTTAACTTCTATATACCAACTCCTAGGTGTCACTACTGTGGTGAAAAAGGAAAAAAATAAACACCAAAGTGTACTGTTGGCTTGCAGAGTCTGACATACACCGTAATAAAGAGCACTACAATATTCAAAATGTATCATGTTTGCCCAAAGGAAGTGTAAACATACTATTGGACATTATTAGATTTATACAGGAAATTAAAGGGGAAAAGAAATGTGTTAAGAGATATAAAATAAGGTAGTGGGAGCTATGGACTATGCAGCTAAAAGGTCAAGAAGAATGTAGACATATCTGTGAAGTATAAACAGGGAAGAAAGAAAACGCTGGAATTTCATATTACACATCAACAACTTGAGTATGTTTGTTAGGTTTACCACCACTGAAGTGAAAATTTATGTGATAGCATAGTCTGTGAAGGATTTACTTACTTTTTAGTTTCCCAGGCAGTATTTGCAAATGGTTCTAAATTTGATTTGCATGCTTAGGTCCTTAATGGATGATAGGATAAATCCTGAATTTTGGTCCTAGGACTCAGAAGATGGGTTTGCTGTATTGTCATTTAGTAAGTGGGATGATTAGAGAAACAGTATTATTTGTCTGATGTGTAAAATATCTTTTCTGATACTCCATCTGTTGTGGCTTAATGACTACAGAATCTGGAAAATTAATCTCTCATTGTGGGGTTGTGTCTGCTAGCTACCTCTACCAGAGGGTGTATGATGAGACAGAAATACACAACAAACAAGTTTCTGTAGCCTTCATTGAGGATCTTTGGATATGTAATCTCACTACCTGTGAAGGAAATCAGAGTCCAAATTTCTGACTTCTGGGGCAAGAGAACATTCTGAGTGGTCCCCAGAAAGCTACATATTTAGGATGAAGGCAGGTTGAATGTTGTCCCTGAGTGCTGCAAAAGAACAAAAACTGCTGCTCTTACAAACTGATGGAATTACCCTTGCCAAAACTGCTCTACCAACATAGGCAAAACTGCTCTACAAATTGTAGCATGCTACAGGCCACCCTCTCAAACTCAGGAACCCCACACGAACTTCCTGAAGACACTGGAGGGTATAAATGTATCTCCAAACACCATCATATTGGGTGACTTCAACTACCCAAATATAGACTGGGAACATTACTCAAGCCCTAACTTTCTAGCCCAATGGTTCCTGGAGTTCATAAATTCAAATGCCATGGAACAGCTAGTCACTGTTCCCACGAGAGGAGAAAATATACTAGATCTCATTATCACAAACATGGGGACAAAATGCTCCACACCGGAAGTATATCCCTCATTGGTGAGATCTGATCATAAACTAATCTCACTGGAAATCCACATCCCACCCCCACCCCAAACAAAAAAGACCATAGTGAAGAACTTCTCTAAAGCAAACTTCACACTACTCAAGACTGGTGTGGTATCCTTCAAGGCCTCTGAGCCAGTGGAAACCACAACCCAAGCTGCGGAAGCCCTTACAAATGCCTTCTATGAACACCTCCAGGACTGCATGGATCAGGCAGCCCCAAATAAAACCAAGACTCTTTCCACAAAGGGCAAACGTCCAGTCTGGTGGACCCCAGCCATTAACAAACTTTACAATAAGAGGAGAAAGCTATTACATGATAGAACAAAATCCATAAAAGGGAAGTCACCCCTGATCATTATTAGTAAAAAATACGAGCACTCATAAAATCAACTAAGGCCAATTTTGAGAGAAAATTGCCATGGATTCAAAGGACAATCATAAGGCCTTTTTCAGCTATGTTAGGAACCTGGGTGGAAACTCCCAGATATGCTCAGAATTAGTCCAAAATGATACAAAAATCACTGAACCCACAGACATTGCCAACATACTGGCAGACAGGTTCAGTGCAAACTTCACCCTCTCCCCTAAAGGAGAGATAACTATCCCAGCAGAGTGTAGCCTCCCAGACATCTCAAATGCGCAGGTGAAAGCTGCTCTCTCTAAAGCTAAAAACACAGCATCAATGGGACCAGATGGTGTCCCCGGCTGTGTGCTACATGAGCTAAATGAGGAATTAAACCAGCACATAAGGCAGCTATTTAATCTCAGCCTTACCACAGGATACGTGCCCAAGGAGTGGCATACGGCAACTGTGGTCCCACTCCACAAAGGCGGTGCCTCTACGGACCCTGGTAATTACCGCCCCATAAGCTTAACAAGTCTAGTCTGCAAAGCTATGGAGAGGATCATAATGGAGCTCATAAACAAAGATATAGGGGCTTGCAGACATTGGACCCGACCCAGTTTGTCTTCGTGAAGGGCAGATCATGCCTTTTGAACTTGGTCGACTTCTTTGAAACAGTCACCAAGGCCATTGATGTGGGAAAGGCAGTCCATACAGCCTACCTTGACCTTGCAAGGTTTTCACACAATACCCCACTGGTATTGTAGAAAAACTTACCAGCTTAAATGTAAACCCATATGTCACAAGATGGGTTGCAAACTGGCTTAAGGACAGAACCCACAGGGTTAGAGTTGCTGGCGCTGTGTCAGACTCCAAGCCGGTCACAAGTGGTGTCCCACAGGGCTCGGTCCTTGGCCCCCTATTGTTCGGCATCTACTTCTCAGAAGTACAGGCCAACATGGGAGGACTTTAGCTGACAAAGTTTGCAGACGACTGCAAACTGGGCGCCATAGTGGAAAGTGCATCGGACACGGATATCCTTCAGAAGGGACTCACGGAAACAGATAGCTGGTGCCAGAGCCATGGCCTGAAGTTAAACGCCAAAAAATGTAAAGTCATACCCTTCGGGAAAAACAAGGTAACCCCAAGCTACCATATAGGTGGCAATCCACTAAGCACAGAAGAGGTTATCAGGGACCTGGGGACCCAGGTTGACAGTGGCCTTTCTTTGACACTCACGTTGCTAAAGTGGTTAGAAAGACCTTCTACATTGCCCACCTGATCATGAAGGGATTCACATCCAGATCTAGTGAGGTCATTGTTCCCCTGTACTCTTCATTTATCAGACCAATGATCGAGTACAATGCCCCATTCGGGATGTATCTCACCCGACATCTGCAGCAATTGGAGAGACCCCAAAAGTTCCTCACCAAAAGGATAAAGGGACTCCAAAATCTGTCATATGCCGCCAGATTGAAGAAACTCCAGCTCTATTCAGTTGCATACCATCTGCTCAGAGGTGACATGTGCCTGACATACAAGGCCATGTCCAACCCGGAATTAATGGACATGCTCCACCTCAAAAAATCCAAATCCACCAAAACCACTAGAGCAAGCGACTTAAACCTTAGCACGGATATAAATAGGACGTGCTGGAGGGATAGATTTATCACTCAGAGACTCCCTATGCTGTGGCATAAAATCCCGTTCCATGTGAGGCAGAGCACCTCACTGGCTCTGTTCAAGAGAAATCTTGACCTGTGGATGGGAGATCGTAGGTTTATCCCGGGAATCATCTCTGTGTC